>NC_138548.1:100199951-100419951 GCF_964273705.1 Natrix helvetica
TCTTAGCTTGTCTTTCTTTTGAATCTTGTAAGTCTAGTAATTGTTCTTTGCAAGTAATACAAATTTTGTTTCAAAAATTGGTGCCCTTTAGAATGAAACATTCATCTTCATTTCATTTTTATTGTTGCAATGAACCCTAGCTCCATTTTTTCCTTTCCAGGCCTTCTTGTATTTTTTCCTCATAATTCATTATAATTGTTTTGAAATATATCATTGTTGCATGCTCTCAAATAAGAGGTCTAGTGGGTTCACTGAATCTTTTGTCATCTCACTCCCAGTCCTCTTTTTACAATGTTTTTTTTTCAACCTCTAGAAGTTAAATACCCTGTCATTAGTTTTATTTTCATTGATTTTCTATTTGGAAAGGTGGACAAAAGCTTTGATTACTTTCATCAGCTATCCTATTGTGCTTCGTGGTTGCAAAGTTTGTTTTGAATTTTTTGCAATCTGCTCTAGGAATTTGAACTAAAGGATAGGGTATAAGTTATTTTATAAATGGATTGTGGGAGAAGAGCAGAAAGAGCTGGAAGTCGGAGTTAAACATGTCATCCGTTTAGACTCCTTGCATGGCCACAAGAAATCCAAGTCCAGCTCCTCTTGAATTCCATTGACCATTATCAATTTAATGTTGAACTTTAGTTAACCAGATTTTTGTGTACAAGCTTGAATAAATATTCTATGCACAAGAAACCATTGGTTGCCCTCTAACACCACTGGATAACATTGCCAGGTCTCCCTGTTTCAGCAAAGTAAGGAAGACACTTAGGGGGGATTCACAGTGTTTCTTTTCACTTTTACCATCGGACAGAAGACATCAAAGTATAGCCAGCCAGAGAAACAGGTTTAAGAACAGCTTCTACCCATGGACTGTCAGACTCCTAAACACAATCACAATCACTCCACATGTATATGGAAATGTATGACTAGTTTTTTTTTTCTTTCCCCAATTACTTGTATAAATCGGGAATTGTATTGTCTTATATTTTCTGTTATGGATTGCACCAGTAGAGGCTAAACCAATTTCATTGTATACATGGTGAACAATGACAATAAAGGCTATTATTATTATGCTGCAATTTTATGAATGGTCCTAGTTTTTTGCACCTGACATGGATTTTTAAAACCAAAGTAAATTAATTTGGAATCTGCTAGTCAAGTTTCAATTTATATGACAAACAATCTGGGAAAAATTAGAGATAATTTAGGACTGAATTTAGTCCAGTAATCTAAAACTAAGATCTTCTCTTCCACTTTTATTAAAAATTTAAGCTATGATATTTGAAAGATATCTGAAAAGACACAAGGAAATTTTGAAGATACTTTGAAAAATAGAGAATGCAAAGTTATCTACAAAACCTCCAATAATAAGGATGGAATTAAGCAACAATAGAAAAGCAAGACTTGGAAATGTCTTTGGATTACTGAATATGTCGTAGCCTCAAAACCAAAAAGGAGAACCAAAGAATCAAAGAATCCAGGATAACAGACTGTCATCCAAAAAGTTCTGCTTCAAGCAAAAATGCAGCTATTGATCACTTGGCAAGCCTATTTTGGATTAGACCACAAGAAAGGAACCAGCACAAGATCAATTCAGGCTGGAACATTTATTTGAAAGAAGCTCCAAAGGGCAAGGGCAATACATAAGATTCAACACAAAGCAGACCATAGAGCAGAGGACATAAGGAATTATTTTTATTTATTTAATTAATTTATTATTTTGCAACTAGCACTAGCTTCCAAATCTACCAACTTTTCAAAGAGCATTACTCAAGGCTGGGAAGCAGGACATCTGTGGTTCTCCTTGAAGGGCTCTATACATTTGGAGAGTCTTACTCATAAAGTTAAGCATTTAGCTTCTGATATGATCATTTCTTTCTGGATCTATTATCTGTATCCAAGTGAATCCTCTGTCATTTTCACCGCTAACATTAGGGGTGTGACTCAACCTTGTTTACAGAATCATTTTTTTAAAAAAAATGCTCCATCTCAGGAAGTGGGTGAATTTAAGGAATGTCTCCCCAAAAGTGATAAAAGAACAGCAAATCTCCAGTCAGAACCTGTCACTAGCCTTTCCCCAGTTTGGAAGCTCAGCACTCCTTGCAAATATTTCCCATATGTGCCTCCACTTCATTTTACCTCTGGCCATGTTTATTTCCAGAATGTAGACCTGAAAGTTTCAACTGAAGGAATGTGCACCTCAACTGAAATATATCCAAAGATTTTGGAAACTGGAACATAAAGTATAATGGATTAATGTTGTTTGTTCTTTTCTATTTTTTTCCCTAATGAATGTACATTAATATACAAAGCAGACATAAATCAAGATAATCATGAACAACTCTGTATTAACAACTACTGTATTTTCCATCAGAGGTGTCCCCCTTGAGAGAAGTGGAATTGTATGCCGCCTGCAATACTCTTGAAAGAGACCTTCTTGCTATACATAGGTAGAAGATGAACAATGGTAAATTTTTGATTGATGTTCCAGAGTTTGTCTAAAGAAATTCACTTTCAAATTGTTCATGCCACTGCACAATAGGAGGATGGTATTATTTCGGAAATCCTATATAATTCTTTATATAAGTTCATTTATGTCCTTCGTTGTTCACAACAGTGTTGATGTATGATCATGTTTAAGAAAATGTTTTCAGAAACAGAGCCCTCAATTCTAACTCATAATGCCAGAATTATATTGCAATCTATCCATATTCAAAGACACTGTGATGTAAGTATTGGGAGGCAAAGAGGATAAGTTATTTGAATAGAAGAGTACTGAGTGGTGTTTTTCTCTCTTGTTGGAAAAAAGAGCACCAAAGCAGTGTTCTTATATAAGGAGTAAAGATGATAAGTGCTTGGCTGTTTCATGGTTATAAAAAGGAAGTTATAGAAGTACAGTTTGTCATGCATAAATTGGATAGCATAGTGCAGTCTCGGTATGTGTTCCCAGAAGTAAATCTCCCTGATTTAAGTAAGATTGATTTCCCAGTAGGGATTAAAACTATTCCACTATGGATCCTGTAGAGAGTGAATTTGGTATTTCATTGTTGATGGATGCAAGACAAGGCAAGTGTTAGCTGGAACATAATGTGGATAGAATTTATTTTTCCTTGGTAGGGTAGGGAATCCAGAGAATAGATGGGGATTACACTTTTTAAATAGATTTTATAAAGTAGCTAAGAGGTGTGTGTGTGTGTGTGTGTTTATGTATGTGTGTGTGTGTATGTATATATACCTCAATATATGCCATATATCAGTGGTGGGTTGCAGGCGGTACGCCCCGGTACGGGCATACCGGAGCCTGCCCGGAGCACCGGATACTGTTCTGGTACAGTGCTCCCACCCACCTGAGCTCCTTACCGTGTTTTAAAGCTTTCTGTGCTTCCGCGCATAGGCATGGCACATACAGCGCCTGCACGACGCTCCACCAAGCAGCTGGAGCATTGTGGAGGCTTACAAAAGTGTCGGTTCCAGCTACAATGCATACGTGCACCACATGTGTGTGCGCGAGTGCCACACACATCCATGTGGGCAACGCCAGCCCCGCTCCAACCGTACCAGTTGGAACGGGATCCAGAAACCAGCACTGCATGCTTTAGTTGCATTAGGCTATACAGAGAGGAGAGGCTTCTCAAATATTGGGGGGGGGGAAATAGCAGATAAGTCTGCCTTACATTGTTTTAAGAAGGAGAAAACTGTTAAAATCAAGGATAAATAAATGATATTTATTTAACCTCACTTTATTGAACCTCACAAAGTTTAGAAAATAATTTCAGTCTCCATTGTGGTCTGATTTTTCTACAGATTTGAAATTCAACCAGTGTTTTTAGAAACTGCTGGATTAGGAAATCATGTCCAAAAGAAGCTGTTAAATGGAGTGGGTTACATTTTAGTCATGGTGTCTCTATCATGTTCAGAGAATAAAAAAGGAAGCTACTGGAAGTTGGTCTCAAGGAATGAGGAAATAGAAGAGGTTACAGAGGGGCAAAAAATGGGAACAGAAAACTAACTATCTTGTGCTTAACTTTGCATAATTTGTTAGAAAAGGAAGAGCTAGAATGTTGCTCTAAAATCAAGGACTACTTACATAGCTGTATACAAAGCACATTTCAAAATGTCTATTAATCTAAGAATGGGAATCTGTTGTAATCAGTAACAATTTCACTCATTGTTTCCCAAAACTTAAAACTAAGATTTCATAATTTAAATACAGGCAAGGATTTAATTCTATATTAAGTATGTTTGTAGGCTTGGACAAGCAAATTGCTGCAATAACTCAACTCTAACACTGACCCCCATGCCACCTCTCTTCTGTTATTTCTCCAACATCGTTGCATCTTTCCCCTGCAATTGATTAGTCCACATTGCAGTATTCTGCAATGGCAGCTTGCCTTATAGTTAACGAATTGTGGTAGTGTAATCAATGAGCTGGCAACTGGGCTATTTTTATTGAACACTGCATTGTTCCAAAGTCCCTAGCAAAAGATTCTAACACTGAACCAGATCATAAGCCATCATTTTACCTCAAGGGATAGGAAGTTGGTAGTAACAAAGGAGCTGCTCCTAAGGAGCCTAACAAGTAAAAGGTTGGACCCAGAATCTTCTGGGAGTTCAGAAACCTCAACTGCTAATATTTCGCTTGTTCTGTTGCAAATTTCTTACATGAGAGATGCTTTAAACAATGTTTTGTTTTTAAAAATTAAGTTCTATACACAAGCAGGTGCATTCATGAGAATGTACACTACTTGTTCCTTTCAGTTGCAAACTGAAATAATGACTCTTATGTAAAGTAAAATGTAAAGATTTCCTTAGCACATACGTGCTAGTCGTTCCCGACTCTAGGGGGCGGTGTTCATCCCCGTTTCAAAGCCAAAGAGCCAGCGCTGTCCGAAGACATCTTTGTAGTCAAGTGTCTGGCAGTGTAAATGCCAAAGGTGCACAGAACGCTGTTACCTTCCTACCAAAGGTGGTTCCTATTTTTCTAGTTGCATTTTTACATGCTTTCAAACTGCTAGGTTGGCAGAAGCTGGGACAAGTAACGGGAGCTCACTCTATTACACAGCATTAGGGATTTGAACAGCTGTACTGTGGACCTTTCTGATCGACAGACTCAGCGACTTAGCCACTGAGCTACCATGTCCCATTCTATGACATATCAGAACACAAAGCCAAAGTGTTCCAATGTATCACAGTCCTCTATGAAGACTTTTCCCCCTTTTGTTCAATCATATCTGATTCTAGAAGACTACTTGGATAAAGTCTCTGCAATTTTCTTAGCAAGGTTTTTCAGAAGTAGTTTGCATTGTTTCCTTACTGGAGCTGAGTAATGAGTCCAAGGTCATCAGCCAGCTTTGAGTCTAAAGTGGGTCTGGAACTCACAGTCTCCTGGTTTCTAGTCTGATGCCTTAACCGCTACACCAAACAAAAATTCACTGCAACCTTGAAATATAAAAGCCACTCATAATGAGAGATCTGATGGAAGCACAGAGCAAAACAGAAAGCAAAAGTAAGCAGCGATGACTTCTGAAAGAGATGTTGTTAAGACAAAATTGTCACATGGTAAAGAGAAGAATACAAAAGCAGTGGGTGGCCATCTACAGATACATATAATTAATTTTCAGATTTTAAAAAAATGTTCTATGAATTAAAGAAGCTTGTTGTTAGTGGATAAAATGGTTCAACCATGTCCAATTCTTCCCTCATTTCACTACAGGCATTTTAATGTCAGCATTTAATCAATTAACTGGCCGCTAGAATATCTGCTATGCAAGACACAGGGGCAAAAGGCCTATTCAGTGCCACATTAAAAAAATAAACAGAAATTCTTTTGACTTAGAAGAAACAAGAAGAATGTTTGCAATTTCTAAACTTTCAGGAAACAAAGGCATTTGAATTAGATCAACCTCTGGCCTCCTCTGGGTCATGTTACTAAGGATATTTACCCCAAAGTCTCTGTCATGCATATGGTCAGTTGCAGTAGTGGGTTCCTACCGGTTTGGACCGGTTCAGCAGAACCAGTAGTCGTTTGGCGGACTGGGTGGCTAGAACTGGCAGCGATCCAGGCCTGCCATGCCCCCAAACTGGTTCTCCAGGCAGCGCCATCTTGTTTTTCAGTTCCGTGCATGCACAGAACAATTTTAATTGCACTGTGCATGCACACACAGTGCACATCAAGTGCGCCCATGCGTGCAGCGTGCCCATGAGCGAAACCGCAGTAGTGCCTGCCGGAACCCACCCCTCGTTAGTTAAAGATTACAAATTCTGGCCTAGTTAAGAAACCAAAATCTACAGCTTACTAGATGAATAATCTGTATACACAGGACTCAATTTTTCCCCAAATTCTTTTTCAACTATATTAGAGGCGCAATGGGGGAAATTTGCAAAATAAAACATTGCATGAATATTAGCTTTATCTGGCAAGCTGCCCTGATTGAACCCTTCTGAGCAAGTATGAGAAGAACCCTGCTTCACCATCTGCTTCAAACAGGTTCTCTTTGAATCTGCAGTATACTTCCAATAGTTTTTCTCTCTTCTCCCAAGCCCAAAGTCCATTGGGTAAGACAAGATGTTGGTCATCCCAAGGTCTGAAACTTGGCAATATCACTCTGTCGGTACAGGAGAAAACCAACACTATTTATTTCATTTTATTTTATTTCTTTATCAAATGTGTATGGCTGCCCATCTGGGTGATTCTGGGAGATGTTCAACAATCCCAAATATGCACAGAATTTCTTCCAGTGGGGAAATAATCTCCAGATTTGTCACTATGTATGCAGAAACCACAATCAGTTAACTGGGATTAATAATATTACCGTATTTTTCAGAGTAAAAGATGCAACGGAGTATAAAATGCACTAGGATTTTGAAGAGGCAAATTAAAAAAAACTTTGCACTCTGCAGACCTCCCAAAAATGGCCCGTTTTTTGTGAAAACAGGCGCAGGGTTTTTTTTCCAAAAAAAGAGCATGAATAGCCTTTAGAAGGCTTGTAGAGTGCTCCTGGGGGGTGGAGAGGGCAGAAATGAGCGAAAATTTTTTATTGTGCAGTGTGTCTGGAACCTATCAGCCTGGCAAGTATCCAAGGACTGATAAGTTCTGTTGCTGCAATTTACCCTTGAAAGACTGTTTGCTGGGACTTTGCTGGATGTGAATGCTAGGAATTCACATTAGCCAAATAAAAAGGAGGGGTTTTTTTCGGGACAAAGTTACATGATTTGGTGAAGTCTAGGTCAGAAGACTTTCTTCTTTTTTTCAAAACCAAGTTTACAATTGTAACCAAGTTTACATTTACAACCATTCTTACAATTGTTATTTTTTATTATCTGCACTACAGTGCTATCACTCATAGAAAGGAACACAACCCATCTTGCTGAGCTAAAAAGTTTATATAAGGTGCTTCAGAATACTTCACATGCTTAAATATGGACAAATGTTTAAGGAAAGGATCTCTCTCGTGCAATCATACCTAAATAGTGTTGTGTTATGCATGTATTTTCATTTGTTTCCCAACAGAATAAATGAGAGATGCTTCAAATTTGTGGAGAACTTACAATGTGATGTATATTTTTGCTAGAAGATTATATGAAATCATATAGGAAAAGATTTACCTTCTCCCCCCAAATTTAGAAAATAGTCCCCAAATTTGCCAAAATAAAATTCTCTAGGAAATTGAGAGGTACCAATTATAATATTTTTTTTAAAAAAACCTGAATATTATACAACAAATCAAAACAATGAGCTTCTTAAACTGTTTCCATAGTAACACATCTTCAAGTATAATACTATGCAACCATAAATGTCATTTGAAAGAATTTTCAGTCTTCTTTTCATTCAACGAAGCTTCCATGTTCCAATTCACAGCTTAAATAGTTTGGAACACATATGCTCACAGCAACCTCCATTAACATATTTTTTTTTATTCACCAAACATCACACTCTTCACCCACACATTTTTATTTATTCAAATTCCCATGATAAATATTTTAAGCAGCTTATGACATTGTTATGTGGAGATACAGTAAAATCAACGCGATGTGGAAATTTTACTTTTGATTTCAGCATTTTCTGATTGAATATTTTCTCTGGTACAGGATACGCCTGAAGTCTTAGAACACTTGTGCAATTATCCCTATGCAGAAAGGATTACAGTAGCAGAACATTCCTAGGCCAAAGAATAGTTGGCACATGGCAATAAAAGAGTGTGACATCAGACCGTTTCATGTAAACAAAGATATGTGGGTATACACTTTAAGTATGGGGATTTACTACAAAATATGTCAAACTGCAGTCCAATCAGTTTCTCTACCCATAAAAGCTTTCTTTTTCTTTCAACAACTATACTAATATAGAATTATAAAATCATAGAACTAGATAGGAAAGCTTTCTTTTTCTTTCGACAACTATACTAATATAGAATTATAAAATCAGCTGGATAGGAAAGCTTTCTTTTTCTTTTTCTTTTGACAACTATACTAATATAGCATCATAAAATCATAGACCTGGAAGTGACTCAGAGTTCTTCTAGTCCAAGGAGCCTTATACCATCCTGATCAAATGGTTGTCCAGTCTATTCTTGAAAACTTCCAGTGATGGAGCACCTGCAACCCCAGGAGGCAAACTATTCCATTGATTAATTGCTCTCACTGTCAGAAAATTTCTTCTTACTTCTATCTTTCACAAGCGTCCACCCGTTTCTTCTTGTCCTTCCCTCTGGTACCCCAGGGAATAGGTCAACCCCCCTTCTTTATGACATCCCATCAAGCATTGGAAGACAGCTATCATGTCCCCCTTAAACATCAATAGGCTAGACATACCTAGTTCCTTCAACCATTTGTCATACAATTTAGCCTCCAGACCCTTTATCAACCTAGTTGCTCATCGCTGTGCACTTTCCAGGATCTTGATATCTTTTTGGTTTCATGGTTACCAGAACTGGATGCTTTATTCTAAGGGTGATCTCACCAGCAGAGTGTAAAGTGTTACTATCACTTCTCATTGTCTTGATGTTGTCCCTTTGTTGATGCTGTCTAAGATTTCATTGATATTTTTGGCAGTTGCAGCACACTGCTGGCTCATACTTAAGTGGAGGTCCACTAGGACACCGAGATCCCTCTCACAGTTACAACGGTTAAGCCAGGTACCCCCTATTCTATATCTATACAATATGTATGCAATATGGTAACTGCATCACCGTTCCGATGAGATGCCTTCATTCAACTTGGCCACATGCCTGCACCTTACTTAGCTTACAGAGTAATCCGTACAGGGGGAAATCATCAGAAAGAAAGTCTGTGAAAAATGTTCATCTTTGTTTTAATAGATTATAAAGGCAGCAGTGAAGAATAAAGGTAAACAGCTCAAGGTAACAAAGTTCCTCCATGTCCTGCAGTATAGTGTTATAATTTTGTTTCCTGCCAGGTTTGTTTCTGAACTGGGATGAAAAATGCAGGCAGCTGCATGGAATTAAATCTTTATACTTTACCTAAAACTGACCCATCCCACCAATCCAGGAAAAGAAGCTTGTTCTGGGCCCCTTTGGTTAAAGAATTTCAAATCTTGGGGTCTAGGAGGAAAGTATTTTCTGCCATTGGTCCTGCCCTATGGAACATCTTGCCCTTGGAGCTGAGGTTGACTCCCACTCTTCTGGCCTTCCAGAAGACATTAAAGACCTGGCTCTACCAAGTAGCAAGGGGATCCCCTAGTGGAACACAGTCCTGGGGATGGTCAGCGGTTTGAGAGTGCTCTTTCCATCTTATTAACTTTGCATATTTTTTGTAAGTATTTTTATGCTTTTCTTTTTTACTTGGGAGCTGCTCAGAATCACTTATACCACGAGATGGGAAGGCAGCGTATAAATTGGATTAATAAATAAAAAAAGAACTGTTTTCCTTTGTTCTGCTTCACTCAAGCTGCAATCTTTCTTCATAAGGGAGTTGCCTATTTCTGTACATTTTTTTTACTTCCAAAATATCATTCTAAAGGTGTGACTATCAGAATCAAATGCAATTTCATTATAGATCCACATAAGGGCTTTATTTTGTCAGTAATTCCTTTTTCAATTCCTTTCTTAATTAAACCAAATGTCAAATTTGTCCTTTTTTAAAATAGCAGCTGTACACTGTGTTGACATTTTCATCAACCTGTCCATCATGAGTCCTTTTCTGGTCAGTCACGGCCAACTCAAAGCCCACAAATGAATAGCTACAGTCTGAGATAGCAATGGTCCCATAGACAATATATTCACTCAGTTTGAAGAATCCCATCATTTCTGAGCTCATCTTCTGAGGTGTTAGCAATCCCTCCCCCCCACTTCAGCTTTGTCTTGCCTGTAAATTTGCTGAGGGTGTCTTCTATCATATTATTTAGAAAAATAATTTAAAGAACAGCGCGCCCAGAAGCGAATTCTGAAATACAGGTAGTTCTCAACTTATAATTGAGACCATAATTTCCACTGCTCTGCAGGACAGAGGTTAAATGAGTCATGCAATGCTTACTGAGGAGTTTATGACATCTTATAATTTACCATGCTAATGAGACAGCATGGAAAATGTTCAGATGTATGGCCCAATGTTTCCTGTTCCAAGCCTGAAACCATAACCCTTACCATCCCACTGATCATCACCACCATCCTGATCATAACCAGAAGAAGAGCACATCAGACTCACTACTAAGATGAGCTTTCTGGTTTGATATAGCTGCTGCCTCATCCATGGAACTAGCCTGAAGAGATGGATGATAAAAAGAAAGATAGATATTGGACACCCGCTCTTTAACATGCAATTTTGTTGAAAGTACCACTTGTGCCCAATGATTCATTACAAAATGCAAAATATGACAGCTGCTTAAATAGGATGGAAATATTCATTTACCCTCTTTCAGCTATCATTTCTCTTTTAAACTACTTATTTCCTTTGACTGTATAATTATTGACAAGGAAAGCACTATTTTGAGAAAAGTTTCAGGACAGCTGTTATAGCAGTAATGCTATCTTCTTATCTTCACTACTGGTTTTGTAGTGAGAGCGTGCACGCATGCACAGAAGGTCCATGATGACGTCTGGGTGGGTAGGCGGAACCTCACGCCACCACCACTACCAGTTCACCCGAACCGGTGCGAACCCACGGAATACCACCTCTGATTTATAGATACTAATATCTCAAGGTGTCTATAATGTGGTTGGTGACAGCTGCTTTCTCCACCTCCTCAGCCACTTCAATTGCTCCCCAATGCCTCCAAAAGTCCAGCCACTTTTCTAGTGACATGGACAATGATATAAGGAAATCAGGAGGGAGACATTTTAAAATGGGAAAAAAGCAAAATTCCCATCTGGGAAAACTGATTAACATATCTGTATTTCTCTCATTAAGACCTGCATTGCACCAATGAGAGAATCCTGAGATTGCCAGGATGAAATGTCCTGCTAGGCCAGTGATGGCGAACCTTTTTCGCCTCGGGTGCCAAAAGCACATACGTGCGCGCTATCACACGAACTCGAGTGCCAACCCACATAACGTAATGTCCCCGCTCACCTGTGTGGACCTTGCATTTTTGCACAAGGCTTCCTCGCCACTCCCTGCTCTGGCTGCTTCCCCTTGGCTAACACCCAGTGAGGGGAGAAGTTGCTCTGCCACTAACGGGCAGAGATTGGGGTGGGAGTGGGGGGATGCTCAAGTGTGCTCCTGTGTCAAAAAATCTTCCCTTATCATTCTCCTGTGTAAAGATTGGGCCCTTTTTACAATGGCAGGTGTGAGTCCAGTTGCTAAATTCTCCCCTTCTATTAAAGAGGATCCTGGGCACTACAGTCAATAGACAAATGAGGAAGGGAGCTGCTGGCACAGGGGAAAGAAAAGCAGCAAGAAAAGAAGAAAAAGCAGCTTTTTCCCCTCAAGGTGGCTGCTCTGTTCCCCCCCCCCTCCCCCGTGCTAGCACAGAGGATCCTGCCTGGTCCCTGCAATCCAAAGGGAAATGAGGAAGAGACCAATCTGCATGAGGGAAAGACAAATAGCAAGGAAATAAGGAAAAGCAGCTTTCCCCCCCTCAAGGTGGCTGCTCTGTTGCCCTTTTCTCCATTTTAGCACCACTCCATGGAGCCTGCCCCACCCCCCATCGCCCAGGTCCTCGCTTCTCCCAAGCATTTCTTTGCCTATTTAATTTCTCCTCCATAGCATTTTTCCATCATGTTTCTTGCCATTTTGGACAGGAAAACAAAGTTTGTGGGACTAAAAAAAACTCCTTTCAATCAATCAATTCCAACTTTGCGAGATCTCTTCCCCCTCCCCAAGTTGTAATTGATTGAAGGTTTTTTTTTAGTCCCACAAACTTTGTTTCTCTACACACGATGGCAAGAAACGCGATGGAGCTGGAAATCAGGTAGGCAAAGAAATGTTTGGGAGAAGCGAGGACTTGGGCGATGGTGGGTGGGGCAACCTCGATGCCCGAGCACTGAAATGGAGAAAAGGGCAACAGCAGCCACGTTGAGTGAAAGAAGCCTCTTTTCTTCTTTCCTTACTGCTTGTCTTTCCCCCCTGCTGTCAGATTGGGCAGGATCCTTTTTAGTAGCAGAGGGGATGGGGGAACAGAGCAGCCAGCACGGGGGAAAGACAAGCGGCAAGAAAAGAGGCTTCTTTCACTCGTGCTGGCAGCTCTCTCATTTCCCTGTGGATTCAAGCGATCGGGCAGGATCCTTTTTAGTAGCAGGGGGGAGGGGGGAACACAGCAGGCAGCACGAGTGAAAGAAGCCTCTTTCCTTGCCACTTGTCTCCCCCGTGCTGGCAGCTCTCTCAGCGATCGGGCAGGATCCTTTTTAGTAGCAGGGGGGAGGGGGGAACACAGCAGGCAGCACGAGTGAAAGAAGCCTCTTTCCTTGCCGCTTGTCTCCCCCGTGCTGGCAGCTCTCTCAGCGATCGGGCAGGATCCTTTTTAGTAGCAGGGGGGAGGGGGGAACACAGCAGGCAGCACGGGGGAAAGAAGCCTCTTTCCTTGCCGCTTGTCTCCCCCGTGCTGGCAGCTCTCTCAGCGATCGGGCAGGATCCTTTTTAGTAGCAGGGGGGAGGGGGGAACACAGCAGGCAGCACGAGTGAAAGAAGCCTCTTTCCTTGCCGCTAGTCTCCCCCGTGCTGGCAGCTCTCTCAGCGATCCGGCAGGATCCTTTTTAGTAGCAGCGGGGAGGGGGGAACACAGCAGGCAGCACGGGGGAAAGAAGCCTCTTTCCTTGCCGCTTGTCTCCCCCGTGCTGGCAGCTCTCTCAGCGATCGGGCAGGATCCTTTTTAGTAGCAGCGGGGAGGGGGGAACACAGCAGGCAGCATGAGTGAAAGAAGCCTCTTTCCTTGCCACTTGTCTTTCCCCGTTCTGGCAGCTCTCTTTGCATTGGGCTGTTTTTCGCCCTTTGGAGGCTTCAGGGAATCCTCCGGAGATTAAAAAAAACTATCGAAAATCAGCTGGCCAGCGGGTGCATGCGCACTGGAGCTGACAGGGCAATGCCTCGCGTGCCCTCAGAAATGGCTCCGCGTGCCGCCTGTGGCACGCGTGCCATAGGTTCGCCATCACGGTGCTAGGCTCAACCCTCCTTTCTCTCATCTGTTTTCATTCAGGTTGGTTATTACAAACATAGTACATTGTCAGCTCTTCAAAGTACACCAGATCAGGAAACAGAAACCATGTGAACAACTGGAACTCTGCTTTAGTATTATAGAGTATAGTGACCAATTCTTGAAAGCTCGACAGTGGTACTAAAAATCTCAGAGTACATTACAATAGGGAAATAATTATTTAGAGACAACAGAGAACAGTTATGTAACAAAGAGTTCTAAATTACAATTTAATCTGGAATCTTTCTTAAGAATCTGTTGTGGTCCCGTCCTGTCCCTCCCAGCCTTTTTTATGTCATATATCTCAGGCAGATTTCTCCCAACTTTGGTATCCTCCAGATCAGCCACCGCCAATCTTTTGGGCACAAGGGATCGGTTCCATGAAAAGAGGTGTAAAGTCCTCAAAGCTACATCAACAATCCAGGAGTGTGCCTTCCAGGATTGGCTGAACAGTAACAGTTGCTTGGCAGGAGAATGCAGCCTCGCCATTGGTCCATCCGTCTGACAGCTGCTATATAAAGAGCTGTCAGACGGAGAGTTCCCTGTTGCTGGTTATGGGGTTGCTTCACTTTTTATCTGTTATCTGTTAGCTCAACAAAGGTTGTCTAAACTTCACAACCTGCCTGGTCTCCATTCCTACCCCCCTGGTTCTCAGAACAGAGCAAGAGGTTTTTCTGTGGACCAGAGATGATGTGGTTTTGTGTGCTGCCTGCATCCTGCAGATGGGGCTTTGCTTGTGTGCGTGGCCTGGTTTCTGGCATGTTGCAGCCTGGTGCCGGTCCATGGAGAAGAGCTTGGGGATGCCTGCTCTAGATAAATGGAGGTCTCCTCCCAGAATTCTCAGTGATTATGGCCATAGATGAGAAGGCTGAAGTTGATTGACACATCTGGGTTTTAGCCAGATTAAGGGAACCTACCTTAGATTATTTAATGCATTTCATGATTTAATGCATTTCATGTCACTTTCATGTAGAGTATGTTCTGGAGGAGAGCTATAAAATAAGATCCTAAATCATGCAGAAACTGGTTCCTCTACAGAATTAACACAGCAAGATGACCTCCACTGGATGCATTTTAAAGAAAGCTAGACAGTCAACAGTTGTGATTCACATTCCTACTTTGAATGGGTTAATTCTGTGGCTAGATTCCTCTTTCAACTCTATGACTCTAATTCCAGTTATAGAATTATGATTTGAGGATAGTGTTTGGGGGTCCAATACATAAATCCAAGGCCAGCAAAAAACTTTCAACAAGCAACCCACCAAGAAAACAAATATATTTCTAAGAAGCACTTTGATGTTTTAGTCTGTCCTGAAATTCTATTACTTTAAAATAATTGACCAAGGCCCTGTATGTGGTTATGTATGCTTTCATTATTAGGCATCATTGTTCACATCTGAGTAAAAAGAGAATGAAGGAGTAAGCGAGGAAAGGAGCCTCACTCAATCCTTATTTCTCAAGGGATTTTCCATTGCTGGAAGACTGGAAGGCAGAATTAATCAGCTGTTAAATGAAGATATTACATTTGAGCTTTTTGAAAAATGACATTTTACTTTCTAAGAAAAAAAATAAACAAAATACCTAGAAGCAAGATAACCATGATTATTCAATGGATCCCAAAACTTACCAAGTTACCCTGTTGAGTTTCCTAACAACTAAAAATGACAATTTGATGGCAATAATATCAATAGTTTGCAAGAGCACAAGGATTTAGGTCTCTTCAAGTGTCTCTTAATTTGCTTCTATAAGAGTCTGAAAGTTATATAGACTTTTCCAGAACAGCAATTCTGGAAGAGAATCTTTAAAAAAAAACTTGGAAATTTTTTGTTATATGTTAGCACTCAGAAAAAGTAATCTCTCCCTTTAGAGGGAAAAAAGCCCGCTTACTGAATCTTGAAAATTTAGTTTTTCCTTTTAAAGATTTACAAAATCAGGTGGATGTAGGATTTATGTAGGAGTAATTATAGGGAGTTGTGCTTATTTTTTCTTAAGGTGTTTATTTGGGTAATCTTTTGGGGGGGGATTCTTCATTTTTAGTTTACGTATGTTTGTTAAGAAAAAAATTACATTAAAAGAAAGAAAGGTTTGAAAGTGTAATAAATGTTTAGTCTTTTTAAAGTGAAGCTGAATACATCTGTTGTTGTGACAGGCACCAAGGTCTGTCTATACTAGTCTTTAAGTGAACGAACTTTGTCAATCTTTCCCCCGATACTTTCTATAGCCCAGTCTTTCATCTGTCACTTCTCCTGTGTATTTCTACTCATAATGAATTTTCTAGCTGTTTTTTTTCTGAAACACAATCTGCTTCTGTGAAGGCAGACAGCTAAAGAATTCCAAAAATAAGTCAATATGTGTTTCATTGACTATACAATTTTTTTCAGTTATGTCAACCATGTCAAACTGTGAAATGTTCATTGTAAAATCGGAATCCCAGGACATACATTTAGGCATGAATACATTTATTTTTATATTGATTATAAAGACCCCCTGTCTGGTGGCTCTGAGTGGCAAATATAAGATTAAAAGGCAATGGAAATAACAAAAGTGATGAAGAAGATGATGATGATGATGATGATGATGATGATGATGATGATGATGATGATACAGAATAATAACATTATCTGAGTTAGTCACCCTATAGGATGAATATATGAATGATGTTTGAAACGGCAGAAATACACATTAATAATCTTCACTGTGCTAATAATAATACTCTGATGGATGAAAAATGCAAATGATCTGGAAGTTGCAGTAATGACCAATGAAAAAGAACACAATGAAAAGCTGTATGTATGCATGCTCCAGCATAACCCTGGAGCGCAATTTCAGCCAAACTTGGTACACAGATGGCTTACCCTCTGGAAACAAATACTGGGAGGTGGAGAGACACCCCTGGTGTGTGTGTGTGTGTGTGTGTGTTTCCCAGCATCACTCTGGAACGCCTGGCCCATTAAGGAGAGCAAGTGTGGCATCCTAGGGCAAGAATTGTTTGTGATGTCATGGTAGTGAGAAGGGAGAGCCTGGGCTCTTAAAGAGAGAGAGTGCAGCATCCTAGAGCAGCAATTGGACAGCCAGCCATGACGTTTGCCCTCCAGTGGACAAATGTGGAAGCTCCTGATAGATTTGGGACAAAATGCTAGGATCGTACACAGGGCAGGAAAGAGGAGTGCATGGCAGGGGGAAGGGGGAGGGCAGGGATGATGGGAGTAGGGGAAAGAAACGTCCCCTCTCAATGACTCCCTGTCAGACAAACACTTTGACGTCTATAAATACCCAGGCAATACCGGGTTATCAGCTAGTTAAATATAAAGAAAACCAAATTAATGACAATAGATACAACAAGCAGCCGGAGAATGAAAAATATAGTTCTCGTCATATTTTAATTATACAGAAAGCTTTTTTACAGGCTATTGGTTTTTTATAATCACATCTAATTTTTAACATATTAGCATGTTTCTTTCTAGTAAGATGTCCTTGGGCCTGATGTATTGCTGTCCTCAGTAACTTTCTCGTACATAGACAGTCAGAATCAAAGTAGAACTTATTTACTGTTGATTTCTGATGGGCAGTTTATCTTTTATTTGAGGCTTGTGTCTATTTTTAGAAGCGTTGAGCTAAGGTGCCCTCCTCGTAACTCTGTTGTACTCCCCAGCCAACCTCAATTAGTAATTCATAAAGATTTGCACTGCAATTTGCTTTCTCTTGTCTATTGGCCTTAATTTTATTTCCATTACTCACAATTTTTGTGTGGCATGGTATTTTTTTTATCAGGGAGCAGGAGGGAGAACAGGGGAGAAACTATTCCCAAGGATTCTTCGGGGGTTTTTTCTCCGTTTATATTCCTTATTAAAATAGGTGAACTAACAGATGATTTCTCAAGATAAATAATATTTTCTTAGGCATTTAGGATGGCAGTTCTGTTAAACATTTAACAGCTTTACAACTTATTGCTAATAATTCCCTCAGATCATCTAGCCTTTTTATAGTACTCATTTGTTCAATATCTGGCAAGCACGGAAAGAGTTAATTGACTGAGAGTCTTAAGGGTACTTCAAAAAAATGACATCCTGTGGGAGGTACAGGTTGTTTACTCAGACTATTCCTTGTCAAGGACAGTGGTGATAGAATGTCCTTGGAGTTGCCTACTTTTATGTTGCTACAATTAAACTTTAAAGTGGAAGCATTCTTATTGCCAAGATGAGTTATTAAAGGGCTAACTCCCTCTGTGTGAAACACAGAACTCAAAGATGCTTAAACAAGGACTCATTTTGAACAACATATTGGTGATAGGAGGATGCTTAAAAGTTAGAAGGATTTGTTTAGAGCAGTGGGTCTCAACCTTCCTAATGCCGCAACCCTTTAATACAGTTCCTCATGTTGTGGTGACCCCAACCATAAAATTATTTTATGTTTTCCGTATTTTTTTGAAAATATGTGTTTTCCGATAGTCTTAGGTGACCCCTGTGAAAGGGTCGTTCGACCCCTAAAGGGGTTCCGACCCACAGGTTGAGAACCACTGGTTTAGAGTCTCTCCTGGATGAAGGTTTTGTGTTGCTAACACATTCTACTGCACCAAAAGGAGTTGGAAGTAGATGCCTTTCTCCCCCATCTTTACCTTATAACAGTGATAGCTAAGATTTTTGTCATCATTGTGCATGCACCCATAATCCAATGCATATGCGACCCTCCGGCTTCCTACATGGATGTGCACATGACCTCCTGTGCATTCTACCCACCGCCACGCATGCACGCATGACCCCCATGCCCCACACACTCCTGTGCATGCGTGGGCATGGCCAACCCTGCACATGCGCCCCACACCCTGCATGCATGTGTGTGGCCCCCCATGCTCCCCACACATGCACACCCAACCCCCACATGTGCACCCCGTACTTCTGTATAAGATTGATTTATATCACTTAGAGGCATATAATATCACTTAGAGGCATGCCTCAAATTTACATAGACCAGTTTCTCATTCTACTGAAAATAACATACATTTTACAACATGGCTGGATAGAATCTCCCTTGAGCATCTGGAATGAAGGAAAGTTCTTCAAGGGGTTCTTTAATTGGTTGAAAGGTTATTGGCAGGATTATGCACAGTCCCAAAAATTGAAGGATCAACTTGGGCCCATGAAGACATAAGAAAGCACGCACCTTCCTAATTACATCGGTTTCCCCTAATTGTTCTAGGACAGGGGTGTCAAACTCACATCATCACATCGTTATCATGTGACTATCGAAACTTTTCCCCCTTCGCTAAACCAGGGGTGGGCATGGCTAGCACATGATTCATTCAGCCCGCAGGCCGTGAGTTTAACACCCCTGTTCTAGAATAAGAGAATTAGCTTTTTTAAAAAAAAATAGAGGTCCCTTGCAACAATTAATTCACATTATCAGCTTATTTAACTACACTTGTCTGATAATTTTACTGTAGAAACTGGTCAGATGAAGGGACAAAAGAGGGAAGTATGTAATATTTGCCTGACTTTCAATTGAACTTTTTTAAAGCTTATAATATGATGGTTCTGAAATATGTATTGCATGCCACATTTTTAAAGGCTTGTTTTAAAAAAATACCAGATGTAAACTGAAGAGATATATGAGAAACTGTAAGATTTCTAATAGCTTCCATACCTAAACCCATTTATGCGGAAAAGCAGTTAGTAAAAATACGGCATCTTATTAAATAGAATAGAGATCCCAGCATGATACTCATTTATATAACATTGTACAACAAATTTATAGAAGAAAACAGTAAACCAAATCTTACTCTATATTGTTAGTCTTATGTTCCTACATGTTTCTCTTTGTCGTTTTCTAATATATCACTAACTGCTATTGTTCCAAATAATTTTATTTTTGAGATCTGAGCCTTTTCGATATTGCTTCTTCCTCCCTGTCGCCAGAGAGAGCCTCAGTGCCCCCCCTCCTTCCCGTCTTGGATCTTACTATCTTGTGTTTTACTGTCTCTTTCACTACTCCCACTCAATTCCTCCTCTGAGAGTGGAAAATTCTTTTTAGTGAAGGCCTCCGCCTCCTGGACTGTATTGATTCTGATCCTATTTCCCTCCCAGAAGATTAACATCCCCTCCAGAATCAGCCATTTAAACCAGATCCCTTTTTCATATTTTTTTTTTCTAGGGAGGAAAATTTCCGCCTTCTATCTCTTATTTTTTTCAGGATCTGTTTGAGAAAGGTGATCTCTTCACCCTTGTATTTCAATGGTCCCTCCCTTTGGGTCGCAAGTACCTCGTCCCTTGTGGATCTCCTGACAAACTTAACATGTATCTCCCTCAGAACATTGTGTCTTCTAGCATATGCTGAATTAATCCTATATACTAGATCCATATCCCACCATATTTGTTTTTTTATCTCTCTTGAGATAATCTGCTAAAATTGTACTCATAATATCTTTAAGGTTTTCATTCTCTGTTTCTGGTAAGTTCTGGAATCTAAGAAAAAAGGACATTCTTTCAAATTCTACTTTTGTCTGAAAATTTTCCATATCTGTGTTTCCCTTGTGCATTGCTTTCACTTCTTCCCCCAGCCCCGCCATTCCGTCCTCTAACACCAAAATTTGCTGTGTATTTCCAGCTATATGTTCTTTAACCACTCTGAGTTCTTCTTTGATCTCAGCCCTCATTTCATTCTGTCCCTTCATGAGTTCTTTAAACATTTCCGTAACAGATAATTCCTTAGGATCCTCCCCAGCCACTGCTTTCTGCAACATTGACGATATCTTGGACTGTTGCATCGTGGGCCTTGGGGCAGCCGATGAGGGGGCTGAGTGCGCTTTGCCAGTAGGGGGTTTCCTTGCTGCCATTTGTTTAAGTTCAGAGATGCAAATCCTTGCCAAGGAAAGTGGTGTCAGAGGGTTTCACAGCTACGCTGGTCTCCAAAGGAAAACAATCGCAACGGCACCCAATTTGCAGTTCTAAGAGTAAAATACACCAAGATGAATGAAGAGAAAAGTCAGCCAAAGATCAGAAGATCCATACACAGGAGGAGGTCCCAGTTTCCCTTTGGGAGAGTAAACAAACAATCCACTTTTCTTTATTCTCTCTTTGGGAGTAGCTTCAAAGGACAGACTTCATTTGCATAAAGACAAAGAAAGAGGGGCGAGCGCCATCTTGGCCCTCCCCTTCGCAGGGAAAGAAGTTGCTGAAAGTTTTTTGTTTTAAAACAACAGTTCAGAGTCGTTTCCAGCAATTGTGAAAGTCATTTTCAATTAAAAGTCAAATAAATCAGTCTTTTAACCTCTCTCTTCCCGAGGGTCCATTTTCAAAGCCGCTTAGTCTGAGGGGGGGAAATGGTAACCCCCCCTCTAATCTCTCTTCAAGAACAGAAACACAAAAGACTCACAAAGTGACTGTTGCTTTTCTCCTAAATCCTCCAAGAGCGCCGGTCAGGATCCCCACCTTCAGTCTCCAGCTGCACTTTTCCAACTCTTCTTTTAAGCTCCGGAGCCATCTGACGAGAGGGCGGGCAGCGCGAAGCTGTCTCTCGCCCCCCCTTCGCTCCCCAGCTCCTAGGCGAAGCCAAAAAGCACCCCAGCTGGCTGCCGCCACATGCGGGGTGCCTCGGCCAGCCACCGTTCAGCAGGACCCCCCTACAAGGGCTCCTGTGTCCCCTAAGGGACCCACTGGGGAGACAAGCGGTGGACAAACACGTCCGTCGTCGTCCGATCCCAGAAGTGACATCTGAATGAGTGAGTGCTTTTTGTGGCCTTTGGACAATCCAGCCTTATAGATTGTGAATTTCTACACTAGAGAGCTTATACCAGTATTTCATACCCAGCCTTATTCATTAAAGAGATATTTCAAATATGTAAGCTGTCAATCTCACATATGGATGACCTCTAGATATTTTGGAGCTATAATTCTCCAAATTACTAAGCAGGATAACTATTGAGAACTCCACACATGGTGGGAGAAGATTATCCTGAACAGATTGGGTTTTCCACTGCAGGTGAGCTGTCAAGTGGAGTCTAGCAAAAGGAGGTGCAATTAAGTGTATTCATCCCCACTCATCTTGAATGTATTGTTTACACCTCTTTTAAGAGCTTGGGATCCAGGATTTCAAGTGATTTAAATTGATGGCCCTTTGGAATGCAAAGAGGGATAGTCCCTGAGTTCTTTGCTTTTTTTAATCTTCTAAGGTAAAAAAGAAATACTTTGCTGAGTTTAGAGTTCTAATTATATACAACCATCTTAACAGGATACAATGTCAAGGTTCTTCAATTAGCTTGAGCATTATTATCCTCCTAGAGTAGGTGTCTTTACTTCAGCAGAGGACAGAAAATCATTACAAATGGTTAATGCCTCAATTGGTCTCTGGATAGAAATCTGTGGGGATGTATAAAATTGTTTATAGCAGACTACAGGCAACAGATAGAGCCAGAGGCATCTTTATCATTTTAGTTTCCATGGATACCACTGCCCTGCATATGCCTCCCCTAAGAAGTACGTCAAAATCAAATCACAATGCTGAAAGCTGTATAAACTGTGAGGCAGTCCAACACTTTGTTAGGAGGTCATTGGTACTTCAGTAAAGGTTGTACGCAAAGTCTGCCAAACAGAATTTTGTTTCTAGCTGCTTGCTGAGCAAAAAGCAGAGGATTTCTGTAGAAAATCTGTTTCCAATTTTGAGTCACAGTGGTGGGTTCAGGTTGAGCAGTCACTCTTTCAGTATTAATAGTTGTTTTTCTTAAGTCAAGCTGATATACCTGGATCTACAAGGTTAAATTGGCTTAAATATGAATAAATAATCATCCAGGCATTTGTATTGAATATTTGTGCAAGTTAACACTACATAGCCGATTTATAATTTTTGATGTAATTTCCTGTTTTTCTTCTTTTAGATCTGATATTTACTGTATGATTTGCTGATATCATAAAAATGTGGGAATGGTTCTCAATATAGCAATAGCAATAGTACTTAGACTTATATACCGCTCCATAGTGCTTTACAAAGTCAAGGGGCAGTTTATAAAGTCAGCATATTGCTGCATATCTGGATCATCATTTTATCAACTTTGGAAGGATGGAATGATGAGTCAA
Source organism: Natrix helvetica (assembly GCF_964273705.1). NCBI lineage: Eukaryota > Metazoa > Chordata > Lepidosauria > Squamata > Natricidae > Natrix > Natrix helvetica. The sequence continues at coordinate 100,222,599 of NC_138548.1, forward strand.
CCTTGAGCTGGTCACTATCGAACTGCTGACAATTGGCAGAGTTAACCTACAGTACTGCATTCTAACCAATGCACCACAGTTTCATAGAAGCGGTATCTTAATATTACACAGCCAAAGAAGCATCTCTTGAGCAGCTCATGTATAGTCATTTTTGTGAATGTGAAAGTTCAATAAATTGCAGGTAACTTTTAGGCTGATCGTAAATGGAAAAGGAAAAACCTAAATCTTAATTCTGAACTGAAGGTAAAAGAAGAGAGGGTTAAAACTGATTTGCTACTCAATATTTTTTTTTTAAAAAAAGAGGATTATGTCAGTTGATGATGCCAACCTAGAGCAAACAGGGAGACAAATGTTGAAGAAGCAACAGACTTTATTCTCTTAGTGTGAATGTGGCTTCTAACCAGCAGAGGTGGGTTGCTCCCAGTTTGGCCCGGTTCGCCTGAATCGGTAATGGTATTTTGGCCTTGGTTGCAGAACCGGCAGCGACCCAGGCTGGCCATGCCCCCAAACCAGTTCCCCAGTCACCACTGCTGTTGCTGGCATGTTGTTTAATAGTGTGTGTATATGCGCAGTTCACTATAAACTGTTCTGGGCATGCGCAAAGAACAATTTACATTGAACTGTGCATGTGCGCGAAATGCATGCAAAGCGAACCGATAGTAAAACTGAGAGCAACCCACCTCTGACCAAGTGATATCCCCAGCCTACGTGAAGAAACTAGCATTTATCTCAGAAAGTTATTCCAGTTTTTATCAAATATTTCTCATGATATATCCTGCATATTTTAAGTCAATCGAGTGGCAATATACAAACTTGGTTTACCCCTTTCCAACTTTTGAACTACTTACTTGCTTCATATTTTATGATAACTGATAACTACCTGTATACACAAATAACCCTTTGTAGCCATTTGTGCTGTAGTTTGCAAACCTCAGGTCATGCTAAGTTGTAGCCTGGCTGATACAATTCCTATATTCCTGGAGACTACTTTGGTTATGTCCCTGTCCTGTCATTTCCTGTACATGTCTCCCCCCCCTCTTCAAAATTGTGGAAGCTATATTTGCAACCTCACTGGCTACCAATTGTTCTTTCTTGTAAATGTGGGGATACCTTGTGGTTGTGTTTTTGGCCTTTTATTTTCTAGCATTTTCCACCTTTCCTGGACGCATTTCTTCTTAAAAGTTCAAGTCATTAAATCTGATCTATGTTTCCTCTGAGTTTATCACTTTGCTTTTCTGAAGTCTGACTTTTCTCAATTGCTTCTCCCCTTGACATCATCAATTCAAGGATAACATGATCACTTTCATCCAAGCTAGCAATCACCGTCATGTCTTCAATCAATTCTTCCATGTTGGTGAGAATTAGGTCCAAGTTAGCAAATCCACTTGTTGTTTTCTTCAAACTTTTTACAAATGAAGTTGCCATCAAGAGAGAATAAGATTGGGTTGGAATTCTAACCATTGGCAGAGTTAAGTTCCCAGCAGATGTCAAAATAATTGAAATTCCTCATTAATACTACAGTATTTCTATTTGAAAGACTGGTCATCTGATAGAGAAAGGCATCAGTATCTTTTGCCTGCCAAAGTGGTTTATAAAAAGTTTATAAATCCACAGTGATGTTTCTGTTTCTCTCTTCTTACTTAAATGTTTTCAATAAGTTTTTATGATTTGATTCTGAATTTCTGTGCAATTATACTTTTCCTTTACATATAGTGTAACATGCAGAGAATAGTTTCTTCTCATATCTTTAATGATAGGGCAGTTCAAATGATAACTCTCAGATTCAGCTATGTTGGGCAATGAATTAATAGAGGCTGATTGACCTGAATCCAAGGATCTGTGTTTAATGCAAGTCTTGCCTATTATTCCTTTGAAATTATTATCCCTCTTCCAATCTTCTTGTGAAAGTATGATAGCCTGACATATGATTTGACTATGAATAGGAGGTCTGCAAGGCATGGTTAAAAACAAGTCAAAATAACCTCAACATACATGAAAAACAACAGACATTTGATTACATCATCTTGATTTTTGGGACCTCATCTTGAGGACACCTTGGCATGGGGTAATGGGGAATTACAATAATATTGTGGACGGCCTTGGTATTTGATATTCTTAACTTAATTTCTAAAACATGTACATGCCTTTGAAGAATGAGTCATGATAATCTCAAAAAATCTTAATGGTTTATAGTCTAACGAAAACATTTATTCAGTTAGTTTTGAGATGGCTATGGTAAATTATATTTCATTTTTAATCTATTGTTCTAAAGTAGCTTCCAAGAGAGCTTCCAAGATTATATCACTTAAATAATATTTTAGCTATTGGAAATAATGAGCTATAAATGTAGTGATAGGTCAATTTGAAAATAAAAATAAAATGAGTTATAAAAAGGTTAAAAAGTAAAAGAAATTACCATTTAAGTAGCAGAGCAAAAAATGTGTTTTTCAGATGTTAGAAGCTAGTTAAAAATAAGGTTTTAATCCAATTTATTGTGGCTAACAAGCCTACACATATACACTAGACTCAATGGTGGGTTCCGGATCCTGTTGCAATTGGTACGGTGCAACGGGGCCGGGCGTCCACCACATCAATGCACACAGCGCACATATGCATACTTATTGCCTGCGATGCTCCAACTGCTCAGCGGAACATCACGCAGGCCTTGAACGCTCTGTGCGCGGAAGCCCCAAAAACCTCAAATACCGGTAAGGAGCGCGGGCGGGCCCTCCAGAGCACTGTACTGGAACGGTAGCTGGTGCTCCCAGCAGGCACTGGTACACCCATACCAGGGCGTACCAGTTGTAACCCACCACTGACTAAACTAGAGGCAATTGCACACAGTCTAATCCTGTGTCATTAACATGAGCATCCAAAAGGAGTTTGCTGCATTTGTTCTTGTCAAATGACTAAAACAGCATCACTGCATCAAGCCTCATGCTCTACCCTTTTTATTGTCATGATACAAGCTCCAAAGGGTGGAATTTCCATTGTGGCATCACAATTTTTGCTTTTATTATTCTTTTCACCTTCCTGCTCTGAGGATGTTCTGAGACCCATAGGATATGAAATTAAAGAAGTGTGGCATTACGAAAACATTAAGGTGTTTTCGGTTCCTGGTGGCCATATAGATTTTCTCCACGATGATCTGTCCTCAACCTGGTCCTTTAGATCTTCCAATGGTGCACTCCTTGACACTCTAACGGACTCCATCCACCTTGCTGCTGGTCATCCTCTTCTCTTTCCTTCCACCTTTCTCAACATTAGTGCCTTTTCCAGGGAATTACATGTTTGCATAATGTGTCCAAAGTAGGATAATTTGAACCTGACTATATGTATTCCAAGTGAGAATTTTAAGTTCAAGAATCCATCAGTTTGTCTTCTTGGATGTCCAAAGTACTCTCAGCAGTCTTTTTCCATATGAAAGTTCAAAGACATCATTCTTTTTCTACTCTGCTTCTTTCAATAGAGGGCTGATCAGGGGTGAAATTCAGTAGGTTCTGACAGGTTCTGGAGAACTGGTAGCAGAAATTTTGAGTAGTTTGGAGAACTGGCAAATACCACCTCTGGCTGACTCTAGAGTGGGGTAGGAATGGAGATTTTGCAATATTCTTCCCCCAGGAGTGGGGAAGGATTGGGGATTTTGCAGTATCCTTCCCCTGGAGTGGGGAAGGAATGGAAATGTTGCAGGATCCTTCCCCTGCCACGCGTAGCAAGCCACACCCACAGAACCGGTAATTTAAAAAATTGAATTTCACCACTGGGGCCGATAGTGTCACAGGGAATGCCATAGCCTGCACAGCTCTGGTGTTTATAGGTATAGATATTTCACATCATTTGAATATCTTTTCCTATGTCTTCATGGCTGGCCGACTGAGCGCTAATCTGCATTATGTTTCTTGCCCACAGTTCCTTTACTGTTGATGGTTTATTCTACAAGGCAGAAGCTATCTACCACTCAAATGTCTCCATTATCAATCATGAGACAGGTTGTTGCATCTCTTATCATTGCTTTAGTCTTCCTTAGTTTTAATTTTAATCTCATTTTTTTTCACCGTGCTCCTTACTAAATCTAGCAGATCCTTGGCATTCTCAGCTATTAGAGTACAATCATCAGGATAGCACAAGTTACTGTTTCTTCCTTCATGCTCATCGTCTTCCATTCTACCTACCCTTAATAAATATTCAGCATATATCGCATTTTTCGGACTATAAGACGCACAGGGGTATAAGACACACCATGATTTTGAAGAGGTAATTTTTTTTAAAAAAAAAAGTTTTTGCACTCTACAGGACTCCCAAACCCTCTGCATGCCTCGTTTTTTTTGCAAAAAAAAAAGGGGGGGGGCATGCAGAGCTTTGGAAGGCTTATAGAGTGCTCCTGGGGACTGGGGGACAAAAATGAGCAAAAAAACCACTTTTTGCAAAAAAAAAAAAAAAGGGGGGAGCATGCAGAGCTTTGGGAGGCTTATAGAGTGCTCCTTGGGGCTGGGCCCCCCCAAAAAGGTGCAAAAAAGGCCTGTTTTCACAAAAACAGGCTGGTTTTTTTAAAAAAGGGGGGGCATGCAGAGGGTTTGGGAGGCTGGTAGAGTGCTTCTGGGGGACTCAGGGCCAAAAACGAGCAAAAAACAGCTCACCTTTTGCTCCTGTTTGCCCTCCTAGCCCCCAGGAGCACTTTGCAAGCCTCCCAAATCCTCTGCATGTCCATTTTTGCAAAGGGGGTGGGATTTCAAATGCTGTATTCAGTGTCTAAGACGCACCCAGATTTTCACCCTCTTTTTTGAGGGAAAAAGGTGCATCTTATACTCCGAAAAATATGGTAGGTTGAATATATAAGGGGAGGTTATACAAGCTTATTGTTTTCCTTTGCCAACCTGGACCAGTTTTTTCACCATCTTCTGTCTGTACTGTGGTTTCCAGATCCATATATAAGCTTTTCATGAGGATAATGAGATGTTCTTTGATTCCCAATCTTTTTAGTACATTCCACAGCTTAATATGATTCACACAATGAAAGGCTTTTGTAGAATTGATGGTGCCCATAGTGACTTCTTGCGGGTACAGAAGCTTCTGTAAAACTCAAGCAAGACCTATCCCAGACAGTGTTTAGAGCTTCTGTAAGCTATTCTGTAACACTATTAATACTTCTCCTTATCTGTTAACACTTGTAAAATTTCAGACATTGCTTAAGGGCACAGCCACAAAAATAATTAACAAGCCAGATTTATGCTGATTTGTACCTTCTTGTTTAAGGCAAAGGGGAAGAACAGATTATACAGTATCTACGTCGATGCCCAACTTACATAACTTTTCAGGTTATTTTTTAACTTGAAAAATGGGAGGGTTTTTTTTTTAATGTGAAAGAAATAGTCTGGAGAATTGGAATCATCTATAATTCTAGTGTTCAAAGTTTAGAATTACAATGAACATATCAAATCTCTAATGCTCATTATGCTAAATAATCTCATTATTCCCTTTCCCACAAAAAGAAAAAGGAAGAGCAGATTTTCTGTTTGACAAATTATTAATATCTTCCCCAAATTATGAGGTGAGACATTTTTTTCTTTTATTTGCTAAATTCCTAGAGTCATATAAAAATGCCTCTCAACTGGTCAGCACAGAACTAAGCAACCTTTCTGTTCTCTTTCCCTTTTGTTTATATACAGAAGATTCTTACAATCCTCTGCACACACTCTTCCTCCCCCCCCCCTCAGCCTTCTTGTTTTCATCCAGAGGGTATGAGAGTCTAACTCATAAAGTCCACTTTGAGATGATTTGAAGAACCAGCCTGCCTATGCATGAGTACCTGTCAGATCTTCAGGACATGCCAAATCAAGAAACAAGCACAGCAAAGGAATGCTACTTTGTTTTTGTAGGATATAGTCATAGAATCTTGAAAGCTTGCCCCAAACCTTTACCACCTCTTCTTAAGGACAACAAGGACAAGGTAGGGCTGCTCTGAGTCCCTTTCTCACACTCTGTACTTTCCCAACGCTGAATAATCATTTTCCCCCTCACACCTTCCTTTGGTTCTATGACAATTTGCCATGGCCAACTTGCCATGGCCAACCAGTGGTGGGTGCTGCATGGTTGCATGGGTTTGGGCGAATCCTTAGCTTTGATAGCTAGCTTGGCCTGCCCACCCACCCTTGTGCTAAGCTATCCATTTACAATTAACTTTCTGGCTCATTCCCTCCACCCTCGTTGCCCAGCTGAGTTTTGCAACTCCCCTGCTTTACTCCCCAGAGCTGCCCGAGTTGATTACCTGCTTCTTTGAAGCTCCGTTTCACTCCCAAAGGGGCATGTGTGAGCAAAACTAGCACATGCACATACGCACTCACAACCAGCAAACCGCTTGCGAATGTAAGTGCAGCCCACCTCTGCAGCCAACTCACCATGGCTAACTCACCACAGCCAACTTCCCACGGCCAACTCGCTGGAGGACAATTCAGAGGGACAAGAGTTATATATAATACCAAAGAAAGGGTGGAATAGATTCATTAAAGAAAGGATGCAAAAGGAGGGACAGAATGAAATGTGAGTAGCAAAAATTAAAATATTTTTTATTTATTTTAAATAATTAAATAGAATTGTTAAATTGTTTTGCAGCGAGTTGCCACACGGCAAGTCGGTCATGATGAGTTGGGTGCAGCGAGTTGGCTGTGGCAAGTTGTCCCATCCCCCCTTCCTTTCAAGGCCAGAACTAAATTCCTCTATGGACATCAACCAATCATTTTTTATGGTGGGAATGCATGTTGTCCTCTGCCTGTCCCATCCCACCAAGAAGGCAATCTCTGTCTTTTTCTGCTACATATTACAAGTAGCATTTGGGGGGAGGGGGGGTTGCAATTCAGGCAGGAATTATATTTGGTCCAAACTTTTCAAATTCCTTTTAATTATTAGGTCTGTTACAAGATAGAAAACTTATGCAAACCATGAGCGACTCACCTATTTTCACTAAAAATGATTGCTACATTATTATGTTTGTTACAACACTATTAGAGTTAGAGAGGTAGATTAAAAATGCCTATTATTTGTCACTTAAGAGACATTTCAATATACTCAAAAGAGACAGTATTGGTTTCCATTAAGGCCAATTCTGGGGAAATAACTATAAACCAAACGAAAACAAGCAAACCATATTTCACATCTCCAGAATGCTAGTGACTATACTTACACTTTTCTGTGAAAAAATAAAAGCTCATATGTAAAGGTACTGTTCATCTCTTTGGGACATTAAAGGTATGGCTGTCAAAAAAATAATTCTAGAGGAGGTGTTTCTGTTTTCTTAATCAGTTTATCAAGACTATGTTTTAAAATGTAAATCAATGATCGTGGATCTCAGAATTAAGGCACACAGACAACTTAATGGTAATTAACGTCAACACAAAACTTTTTTTGTGTCTGTACGCTAGGCCAGAGAAACATACAAAATACCCTGTTGAAAGCATATATGATTCCTTGATTCCTATTAATAATTTACATATTTACTTTATCCAAACTTTTGAATGAACAAAACCCCAATCAGATGGAGGTACCTATACAGCTTTGCTTTAATCACATACAACATGTGGTTTCTTTTGTTCTCATATCCCAAACAGCTTTCACATCAATAGCTATTATGAAATTATAATATGACAGTAAAGTTAGAAAAGGAAAGCCTCTAATCCCACTGTTTCAGAAATGGATAAGCTACTCATGCATTTACTGGTCTGAAAATGAAATAAGGTCCTGGGTTAACATAATTTAATTATTCAGGTAGTTCAGACTTCAATATTATTGAATGATTATTGAAGTCTTTGATGTCATGTTAAACTACTGGAGTCAGAGCTTGTATAACTGGGACCTTAATTATTCTGTTCCAACAAAAGGTACAGAAATGCTTTCTCATTATTTGGATACTTTATGAGATTCTAATAGTTTTTGGTTCACTATAAGCCGTCTTCCTATTTTTAATGGTTTTTTTTTTAGTTAGTTTTTAGTTATGTTTTTAGTTATGAGCTGCATTGCAGATTTGTTGATGAATAAAAGTGACTTGCTTCACTGTAAATTCAGTAAAGTACAAAAAAGGAAGATTTGTTTTTTAAAAGCAATGTGAGCATCTGTCTGTCTGTCTGTCTCTCTCTCTCTCTCTCTCACTCACACACACACACACACACACACACACACACACAAATTTATATGGCTGCCCATCTCAAGCACATGACTCTTGATTGGTAACAAAAACATAATAAAAACAATAAGCAAAATTATAACTAGCATAACATAGTAGCCAAGCATCAACACTAACAGTAATTCCACAACCAATGCAGCGCCACAAAACAGGATCACCCACATTGTCATGAACATGTTGCGTTTGCCTTTTCTTGAATAGACTTTCTTTCCAGTACCTTTTAAGGGTTTGAATGAATTGGAATGACTCCATGCTAGCTGGAGAATTCTGAGAGCTGAAATCCACCCATCTTAAAGTTGCTGAGTTGAGAAACACAGTAACAAAGAGATGGCTGGGTAGACAAACCCTGACATAGGACTCAAAGCTGAACACTGTGGGGGGTTTTTTTGTAGTAGTTGTTTTAAAAAGGCTTCATGATAGGTCAATGTTCTAACAGAATTTTTAGAAGAACATTCCACGATTCCATTCTAAGAGCCGTGGTGGCGCAGTGGTTAGAATGCAGTACTGCTCACTCCAGGAGTTTGATTTTGAATGGCTCAAGGTTACCTCAGCTTTCCATCTTTCCAAGGTCAGTAAAATGAGAACTTGGATTGTTGGGGGCCATATGCTGACTCTGTAAACCGCTTAGAAATGGCTGTAAAGCACATGAAGTGGTATATAAGTCTAAGAGCTATTTCTATTTCTAGCCCAGCTACACTGAACCTCCATTCCATTTACTTCTGCTTTCACATGCAACTTCTCTTAAAGCTCTGACACACTACCCCTCTCCTGATCAGGGACGTGCGGTCAGGGGAGGCAGGGGAGGCAGGGCCTCACCTCTCTTCATGAAATAATAGTATATAATATTATATACTATATATATTAAAATTTTAAGCCCACAGCTTGAAGATGGCAGGTGAGATCCTGCCGAAACGTTGCAAAGACAATCTCAACCTTACACGGGAAAAGACCCGAATACAACAAAACCAGCATACCTACACCCGTGAAAATCTACGAAAACATATAAATCTACGAAAATCTACGAAAACATATAATATTATATACGTCCGTCCGGGCACGCCCGGGAGCTGCAGAGGGCGTAGGCAGAAATGTTGTCGGCGCTTCCGGATGACGAAGGCACGAAAGCGACAGTCGCTTTCGTGCCTTCGTCATCCAGAAGCGCCGACAACATTTCTGCCTCTGCCCTCCGCAGCTCCCGGGCGCGCCCGGACGGAGGTAGCCAGAATGGCGCCGAGGCAGTCATTTTATGAAATTCATAATTATATGAATTAGTGACCAAATTTTATAATGTTATCAGTTCAAGGTATACTTTTCATAACACACTGTGATGTTGCAAAAACAACATAAGCTCTTATTTCTGTTATAGGCACACATTTGCCATAGATGATGGGTAATTGCATTTGCAAATATTCACACTGTAGAAGAGAATTGCCTGTAATCTCAAGTTGCTACAAACACATTAATATGATCGATGAATTCATTTGTACAGAAAGCAAGTCAAGAGCAAATTAACTGTAATTTGACTAAATCAGGTTAATGGTTATGGTTAGATCCCTCATGCCTTTATAATGTTGACAGTCGCTTTCGTGCCTTCGTCATCCAGAAGCGCCGACAACATTTCTGCCTCTGCCCCCCGCAGCTCCCGGGCGCGCCCGGACGGAGGTAGCCAGAATGGCACCGAGGCAGTCCAGCGGGCGAGCGACCGAGGATCAGGCTGCCTCGCTCGCTCTTTCGTCTGGCCGACCGGCTGGATGTAGCCACAGCGACGCCGAGGCAGTCCGGGCGGACGAAAGAGCGAGCGAGGCAGCCTGATCCTCCGATCGCTCGCCCGCCGGACTGCCTCGGCGCCATTCTGGCTACCTCCGTCCGGGCGCGCCCGGGAGCTGTGGAGGGTGGAGGCTGCACTTCCACCCGCTCAAGCCTTGCCGCCTGCATGGGAAGCCGCCTGAATGGGAAATGGGAATGGGAAGCACAGCCGCCTGAATGGGAAAGCAACGAAAGGGGCAGCAAGGGCGGGCGGGAAAGCAATGAAAGGGGCAGCGAGGGCAGGCGGTGGCTGTAGGCGGCAAGGCTTGAGCGGGGTGAAAGCGCAGCCCCTTTCGTTGCTTTCCCATTCACCCCGCTCAAGCCTTGCCTCAGGGAGCTGGGGATCGGGCTTTGGGTTGGTGGGAGACCTTGAAGGAGTGGGGGGGAAGGGACTGGCGCCGGTGGAGGAAGCAATGCTACGTGGATCAGTGCACTCTGCGGTCCCCTTAATGTTCACTCAGGAAGGCGGAGAATCGGACATGTGCTGGAGGCTGAGGCTGCACACGTGGTCCCATTCCCCGCCTTCCTGATGACGTCCCCAGCCTCACCAGCCATAGCCCTCACCGCACGTCACTGCTCCTGATTAATTTCTGAGTGAATATGTATTGAGAGAGTCAGAGGGAAAATATAAGATTAGACATGCTCTCAATAAAGACATAGCAAGTGTGGAAGGATGCAGTAGACTGGTTCTGCAATGCCTGACTAAATGGGAGAAATCAGCAAGCCAATTAAGGACAACAGAGGTAGCAGGTGGAGAATCCTTCATCCACACTCCAGGTAGGTATGGGCCTCACAAGCATTTGGGTTCATTCTCACCTGCAAACAGACATAAGGGTCCCAAGTAAGGAAGCTGGTGGTTTGAAGGGAGGGAGGGAGGAGCCAGGTTTCCCTGAAAGCATCAGCTTTGATTGAGCTCTGGAACACAAGGAAACAATCTGCTAGGAAAACAGCTTTACAGAGATGTGAAGACCACACAGAACTAAAGAAGCTCGTGGAAATCCTGACTGGAGAATTATACAAAATCCAGTCCAGACATTTCTAGAAGACCCTGTGTTGGCAAAGTTAATCTATTTTTTTTAATTATATGAATTAGTGACCAAATTTTATAATGTTATCAGTTCAAGGTATACTTTTCATAACACACTGTGATGTTGCAAAAACAACATAAGCTCTTATTTCTGTTATAGGCACACATTTGCCATAGATGATGGGTAATTGCATTTGCAAATATTCACACTGTAGAAGAGAATTGCCTGTAATCTCAAGTTGCTACAAACACATTAATATGATTGATGAATTCATTTGTACAGAAAGCAAGTCAAGAGCAAATTAACTGTAATTTGACTAAATCAGGTTAATGGTTATGGTTAGATCCCTCATGCCTTTATAATGTTGATAATAGGAAAAACATATTATAAAGATTGACTGATCCTGAAAATGCATTCTTGTGCTTTACAAATGTGATATAGAATTTTGGCAGTAGAGGAGAAATTAAGTAAAAAAAGCTGAATATATTATATGAAACGGAAAAACATTTTAAATTGTCAGTGTGTTTTCTACTAATGGTTATTAAAACTCAGAGAAGTGGATAATTTATTTAAGAGCCATTTTATTCATTTTATCTAACATGGATGATTACTCACATGTAGTAAATCATACATCTAGTGTACATGAATAGCACAGTGTTATATTATTACTCATTTTTGCAAATCAGAAAACACATTAATTACACAATTCCATCCAATAAAATTAGTTCACATCTTAACAATAGCAACAGAAAAATAGCAGGCAAATATTAACGAAGACAAACCAAACCCGATTACTATACTTATTTAAAACAAGGCCTGAAACATGCAACCATAATTAAAAGCGTATCATAGCACTATATGTCAATCCTTTTTATTTTGGATCACTCTTATACTAGGTACTAACCAAGGATGCTCATCATGTTTGCTGACTGGAATATGAAACTGCCACATGCTTGTGTCATTTTTGGAGAAACTCTCTGCTTGTGAAGAACCAAAATGAAACCCATTCATTTGGCGTGAAAATAAACACTTCTCTGAAGGCTGGTTTCTTCTTTCGTTTTTTTTTTTTTTTCGTGAAACATTCATAGGAATTCACAGGACATTTTAGGATGAGCTTGGTTCCTTTTCATAAATTCAGGCTCACTGCTAAGGAATAATATATGAAGGATGTCCAAAAGGGTTGGAGCTAATCTCGTCTCAAGGAAAGTGGGGGGGGGGGGCAATGTTCCAGAGGACTGGCACCATAACAGAAGAAACTCATCTCCTGTATTCCTTCAGATGGATCTCCTTAGCAGATGGAACCACCAATATGGCTCTCCTACAGAATCTGATGGAATGGGTAGAAGTAAACAGGGAGAGGCAGTCCCTGGAGATAGATGATGTCGTAATCTCAACTACCCGCTAAAACAGTGGTTCTCAACCTGTGGGTCAGGACCCCTTTGGGGGTCGAATGACCCTTTCACAGGGGTCGCCTAAGACCATTGGAAAACACATATTTTCGAAAAAATATGGAAAACATAAAATAAGTTTATTGTTGGGGGTCAGCACAACGTGAGGAACTGTATTAAAGGGTCGCGGCATTAGGAAGGTTGAGACCCACTGCGCTAAAAGAATGCAAATGACTAACTAAGAGCCGAGTTGGCACAGTGATTGGAGTGCAGTACTGCAGGCTACTTCAGCTGACTGTGTTCTTCTCATCTCTATGACTTTGCCTCCTGCCACGTAGGGTTTTAAAGATGAAAAACAGCACCGTGAATTGCACTCAAAAGCAAACCAGCCACCAATGCAGCTCATGGACAGAGATATAATATGCATCCTTCTAAGAACATTCATATCTCCCCATACTGCTGCATCATGCACTAGCTGAAGCTTCCAGATAATATTCAAGGGCAGTCCCATGTAGCATGTTATAGTAGTCCATTTGGGAAATGACCAGGGCATGAGTAACTGTGAGTAGAAGTTACATGAGTAACTGTGAGAAATAGCAAAGTTCCAGAATTAGAAGGCCCTGGCCTAAAACTACTCAGTCTTGTCAGAATTCAGTTGAAACCTGTTGTACCCCATCCAGGCCTCCATAGTGTCCAGGCACCAGAACAGGGCATCAATAGTAACAGTTAGTTTACCAGTAGTACAGAAGTGCAATTGACTATCATCAGCACAGTAATGATTCCTTATCGCATGGTGATGGATGATGTCTCCCAGCAGTTTCACACAGATGTTAAACAGGAAAATAGAGAACATTAAATCCTTTGTCCCAAAGGTGCTTTTTTTTTTCCGAGAGGCAACCGGACTTTTTGTTTTTCTTTGAAGATGTTTCACTTCTCATCCAAGAAGCTTCTTCAGCTCTGACTGGATGGTGGGGAATGGAAGGATTTATACTCCATGCAGACAACTAGTCATTTGCATTCTTTTAGCAGATCGTTAAGATCACCTGGAGGTTTATCTGTGTCATCAGGATTGCTGTGGAGCCCTCTTGGAACTATTGAAAGGACTGTGTTGAATGCAAATGACTAACTAAGAGCTGAGGTGGCACAGTGGTTGGAGTGCAGTACTGCAGGCTACTTCAGCTGACTGCTAGCTGCAGTTCAAATCCCACCAGGATCAAGGTTGACTCAGCCTTCCAGCCTCCCGAGGTGGGTAAAATGAGGACCCAGATTATTGGGGGCAATATGTTAACTCTGTAAAACTGCTTAGAGAGGACTTTAAAACCACTATGAAGCGGTAGATAAGTCTAAATGCTATTGCTATTGCTATAACTCTGTTTTCCAGTTTCTTTCCTGATTTTTTTTTTAAAAAAGGTTCTAAGTTGTTCTTCCAATGCTTCAAAATTTCAATGGAAATTTTTCGGCGTGTGTGTGTGTGTGTGTGTTTGTGTTTAGTTTAGTTCCTAACTGAAGTATGATGTTACTTATATGGTGCGGCCCAGCAGGATCCTTTGCAGCTGCTGAGCGACTCAGATAGTGATGAACCCTGGGAATTGGCTATGGAGGAGGTGGAGGACCCTGGGCAGGGTTCAGACACAGAGCAAGGACCAGACAGGCTGGTTGGCCACCAGGAGGCACCTGAGGCATGGAGCAGTGGGGAAGATCAGAGGGAGTTAGTCTCTGATGCCCGGCAGAGAAGGGCGGAGAAACGAAGGCAACAGCTGCTGCGGAAACAAGTTCATAAAAGATAATGAAGCTCAGGTGGTTGGGGCGTGGCCCCTCTCAAGAGCTTACTTAAGGAGAGCTTTTGGGGACTTTTTCAGGACCCAACCATTGAAAGCAATCTGCAGTATGTCTGGTCTGAACTGTTTTGGATTCCTGTTTGTAACATGCTGGAGAAGCTGTTATCTGTATCCGTCGGAGTCTGTGTTGCTGCCAAGGGTCTTATCTGTTAGTTTCGTGTTTGGGCATTCAGCCACCAAGATTTATAATCCTGCTAATAAAGTGTTGTGGCATTCCAGATAAGCTTGTGTTGGCATCCGTTACTGGACGGAGGGTGAGGGGGTCAGAACACTTATAGATCTTGTCATTTGCTACTTCCTGATTTGAAGAAAAAAAAGTCACAGTAAAATCAAAAATCAAAACACCGGCTCTGCACGTGAAGGTCTAATTAAACTGATTTATTGTTTAAAAGCCTATGCACGAGAATATTCTCAACTAACGATTAGCACCAGCTTGGAGTTAGAATAGGATCAATTGGAATTCGGTGTGTGTGGGGGGGCTTAGACCACTTTTGGCTATGTAGGGATTCTAGATTAATCCCTCTTTTAACTCCGCCCCCAAGTTCTGCCATTCCTTCCTACACAAAAGCACACTTCTTATGCTGTCTACCCTTAAGGTTTTTCTGAAGCATGGAAAGCTGGGGAGCCCAAGTGTAAATGGAAAGATTATACTTCGAGAAAAAACAACAGCAAGCCACTTGCATTTTCCTCTCAGAGTTGCTAGATGAGTAGAGGTGTAAAATTGCTCAGCCAATTCCATAGGAGTGTCACTGATGCTTTGCCCCTTCTAAAAAGTGGCAGTCTTTTTTTTTTATAAAAAAATGAGAACAGTTTAAAAAAAGAAATGTAGAAAAAAGACCAGTTTTGGACCATGGAGGAGAAAACCAAAGGGAGCATGGGGCAGAAGTGGGTTCCTACCAGTTCAGACCAGTTCGGCTGAGTAGGTAGTAACTTGGCCTGCCACGGCCCTGAACCAGTTCTATTGTCCGGGGCGGCATCTTGATTTTCAGCTCTGCACATGCGCAGAACAATCTTCATTGCAAAAATGTGCTTTTTTCCCCCTTTTCTAACATTGTGCGCATGCACAGATTTTTTTTAGGTGCAAATGAGCACTCACGCAAGGCATGCATTTGGCGGGCATGCAAGTGCATGCACGTGCAAAAATCTTTTGCTTGCAGAACCTGTAGTAATGCTGGCAGCAACCCACCCCTGTTGTGGGGGAGAAAACAAGTTTTGTATCTCTTGATAATGAAGGTAATTTTTAATGTTTTCAAAGCTGGTCAAGTTGTTTCCATTCCGAAGGCATTGGTGCTGCCAGTTTGCCATGGAGACTGGTGCTCATAGAGGCACTTAATGACTTTTTATTTCTTAAAAAAAAAATGCAAAACAACAGAACAGTAAAATCATCTAATTACAGTGTTGTTAGGGACATGAATGTCTTCCATTATAGAGATCCCTGTGGTAAAACAGGATAATTTGCCTCTCACCACCGCCACGAGCTGAAAGATAAAGAGACTTGAATTATTGTGTGCCCATTCAGAATGCCGAATTGCACAAAGGGCTCTGGGATGGATACATAGGCAAGGCAATGCCTTGCAAATCAATACGTATCAATACGAATCTTCCTGAAGCTAGGATTGGAGCTGCTGGAGAGAAGGAGGGGGTGAGTCACAAGACAAAGACACTGAGGTGGGGGCCCTTAAACCCCATATCATTTGAATCTTCCTGAAGCTAGGATTGGAGCTGCTGGAGAGAAGGAGGGGGTGAGTCACAAGACAAAGACACTGAGGTGGGGGCCCTTAAACTCCATATCATTTGAATCTTCCTGAAGCTAGGATTGGAGCTGCTGGAGAGAAGGAGGGGGTGAGTCACAAGACAAAGACACTGAGGTGGGGGCCCTTAAACTCCATATCATTTGAATCTTCCTGAAGCTAGGATTGGAGCTGCTGGAGAGAAGGAGGGGGTGAGTCACAAGACAAAGACACTGAGGTGGGGGCCCTTAAACCCCATATCATTTGAATCTTCCTGAAGCTAGGATTGGAGCTGCTGGAGAGAAGGAGGGGGTGAGTCACAAGACAAAGACACTGAGGTGGGGGCCCTTAAACCCCATATCATTTGAATCTTCCTGAAGCTAGGATTGGAGCTGCTGGAGAGAAGGAGGGGGTGAGTCACAAGACAAAGACACTGAGGTGGGGGCCCTTAAACCCCATATCATTTGAATCTTCCTGAAGCTAGGATTGGAGCTGCTGGAGAGAAGGAGGGGGTGAGTCACAAGACAAAGACACTGAGGTGGGGGCCCTTAAACTCCATATCATTTGAATCTTCCTGAAGCTAGGATTGGAGCTGCTGGAGAGAAGGAGGGGGTGAGTCACAAGACAAAGACACTGAGGTGGGGGCCCTTAAACCCCATATCATTTGAATCTTCCTGAAGCTAGGATTGGAGCTGCTGGAGAGAAGGAGGGGGTGAGTCACAAGACAAAGACACTGAGGTGGGGGCCCTTAAACCCCATATCATTTGAATCTTCCTGAAGCTAGGATTGGAGCTGCTGGAGAGAAGGAGGGGGTGAGTCACAAGACAAAGACACTGAGGTGGGGGCCCTTAAACCCCATATCATTTGAATCTTCCTGAAGCTAGGATTGGAGCTGCTGGAGAGAAGGAGGGGGTGAGTCACAAGACAAAGACACTGAGGTGGGGGCCCGCGCGCCTAACGGCGCGCGAATCATATATCTATAAACCAAAATAGCAATAATACATTCTGGATTAGTGTGTTTGAGATTGTGATTTTATTTATTTCAAAATGACTGGCTTAGTTCAATGTAATAGCTGTTTTGCACCTGTCTTTCGCAGTACTCTTTTCAAATTTGGATACTGTCCCCTTTGTAAACAAATTACGAGTCTACATAGGCAGATTACCTATCTAGAATCTGTAATCTGTGCTCTCCAAGCAGAAACTAGGTGTCTACGTCAGCCATTCCACTCTATGGTGAAGCCACACTATCAGCCCCCTCTACCACAAAGATCTTGCAGGAGAAGAGCTGTCTGGACAACTGTGGGATCTGGCAGGTTGAGAGCTGTGAACCATAAACCCAAAGCTTTTGCTGTGACCCAGCAAAACAGATATAGTGCCCTTGCTGACCTTAATGGGGACACTAAAGAGATAGGTCAAGGCAGTTGTGATAATGATGACTCAAATAAGCAGGGGATCGTGGTCCAAAACGAAGAACTTTCTTCGGAAAGGCGAAAAGGGGAACCAGGTATCACACATCAGTCGCAGAAGAAGATCAAGGTATGTAAAAAGAGAAGTCACCTTCTGGTTGGTGATTCAATCGTAAGAGATGTTAATTTAGGAGAGGATACGGAGGTTTTAAAAGAGGTCAGGTGTCTGCCAGGTGCTACTGCCAGCAGAGACAAGAGGCGTATTCTTAAGATAGTCAAGAATGCAAGTACGGACTGTGACGTTGATGCTATTATACATCTTGGCACTAATGATCTATCCCAGAAAGATGTACTTTCTGTGCAGAATGATTTCCAGAACTTGGGGTATGAACTTAATAGTATAGGTTGTAGGCTTATCTTTTCAGAGGTTTTACCTGTATATAAGGAACAAAAAGGGAAGGGCCAGCGTGTAGCAGAGTTTAATGTTTGGCTAAAGGAGTGGTGTAAAAGGGAAGGCTTTGGTTTTATTAGTCATGAAGCCTGTAGCTGGTCCAATGAAAAACTGTACAAAAGAGATGGGTTGCACCCATCCAAGAAAGGAACTGAGTTACTTGGCATTAAATTCACAGATTTTCTTGATAAACATTTAAACTGAAGAGCGGGGACAGAGAATTAATAGATACAGAACATCTCTGTCCCCAGCAAACTAAAATTCATAGGGTTATAAATGCATGTAACATAGATGTGTGTGTGGGTAAGATTATCACTCCTGCTGTCAAGCAAAACCAAGCATGTAATAATGATCGTCATACCATGTGCATGAATCACACAAGTGGCAAGAAAATAGGGGCAGTCAGGCATAATACAGGTTATGTAGACAGTAAACACAAGGTCAATCAAAATGGACTCAAATGTCTATATACCAATGCACAGAGCATGAGGAATAAACAGGGAGAATTAGAAATTCAAGTAAAAGAGGGCAGATATGATATTATTGCCATTACAGAAACTTGGTGGGATGAAACTGACAAATGGAACATACAGCTAGAAGGATTTAAATTATTTAAAAGAAATAGACCAAATAAAAGAGGAGGTGGAGTTGCACTATATATAAGAAATAACTATGTCTCTACAGAAATAGAGCACAACAATAATGAGAACTATCTTGAATGCATTTGGGTCAATATTAAAGGTTGTGGGGGAAATGACATTGCCATAGGTCTATACTACAGGCCACCCAACCAAGCAGAGGAAGAAGATGAACTTTTTGCTAGTCAGCTAACTAAGGTATGTAGGAAGCACACCACAATAGTAATGGGAGATTTTAACTACCCTGACATCAACTGGGAAACAAACTCTGCACCAAGTGGAAGATCCAACAGGTTCCTAACAAACCTAGCAGACAACTTTGTTTTCCAAAAAGTAGAGAAGGAAACAAGGGGATCAGCCATACTGGACTTAATTCTCACTAACAGAGAGGAAATGATAGAAGGTGTTGAAGTCATAGGAACCCTGGGGGCAAGTGACCATGCAATATTGGAATTCAACATTATCCAAACACAAGTAGTAGAACAAAGTCAAACTAGAGTCTTGGACTTTAAGAAAGCTAATTTCAATAAACTTAGAGAGAGCTTGGGAAAAATTCCATGGATGAGAATCCTCGAGGGGAAAACAACTCAAGAAGCTTGGGAAATTTTGAAAAATGAGATTAGAAAAGCCCAGTCTAACACAATACCAATGAAGAAGAAAAACAACAGCTCCCAAAATAAACCAGCATGGCTGCATAAACAACTATCTGACAAACTGAAAGACAAAAAAAGTAAGTATAAAAAGTGGAAGGAGGGGGACATAACTAAGGCAGAATATCAGCAAATAGCCCGAGCCTGTAAAGATGAAGTGAGGAAAGCTAAGGCTCACAATGAAGAAAGGCTTGCCACAAAAGTAAAAATTAACAAAAAAAGCTTCTTCCAACATGTTAAAAACAAGAAAAAAGTTAAGGAAACAATTGGTCCATTGCTAGGAGAAAGTGGCAAGAAGGTGACAAGCAACAGGGAGAAAGCAGAACTATTTAACTCATGTTTTGCATCTGTCTTTACACAAAGAGATAAAACAGTCCAACCTATCAAAAGCAGCACCACAAAATTAGGAACACAAATTGAAATAGGGAAGAAAATGGTAAGTGAGCACCTGTCTACCCTAGATGAGTTCAAATCACCAGGACCGGATGGATTACACCCCAGAGTTCTGAAGGAACTAGCAGACGAGATCTCAGAACCACTGAATTATATCTTTCAGAGATCCTGGAACACCGGGGAACTACCAGAGGACTGGAAAAGAGCTGATGTGGTTCCCATCTTCAAAAAAGGGAAAAAATTAGATCCAGGAAACTACAGACCTATCAGCCTAACCTCAATACCAGGAAAGATTCTGGAAAAAATAATCAAGCAACGAATTTGCGAACACCTAGAAGCAAACAAAGTAATAGCCAAAAGCCAACATGGATTTGTCAAAAACAGATCATGCCAGACTAATCTTATTGCATTCTTTGATAATGTGACAAAATTAGTGGACCAGAGGAATGCCGTTGATATAGTTTACTTGGACTTCAGTAAGGCTTTTGATAAGGTAGACCATAACCTACTACTAGATAAAGTAGAAGAATGTGGGTTAGACAGCATCACCACCAGATGGATTGGTAACTGGCTGACCAACCGCACTCAACGTGTAGTTCTCAATGGAACTGCATCTACATGGAGGGAAGTATGCAGTGGAGTACCCCAAGGCTCTGTTTTAGGCCCAGTACTCTTCAACATCTTCATCAATGATTTGGATGAGGGAATAAATGGGGAACTCATCAAATTTGCAGATGATACCAAGCTGGCAGGAATAGCCAACACTCCAGAAGATAGGCTTAAGATACAGAAGGATCTTGACAAACTTGAACATTGGGCACTATCTAATAAAATGAAATTCAATGGTGAAAAGAGTAAGGTTCTACATTTAGGCAACAAAAACGGAATGCACAGGTACAGTATAGGTGATACCTTACTCAGTAGTAGTAACTGTGAAAGGGATCTTGGAGTTCTAGTGGACAACCATTTAAATATGAGCCAGCAGTGTGCAGCAGCTGCCAAAAAAGCCAACACAGTTCTAGGCTGCATCAACAGAGGGATAGAATCAAGATCACGTGAAGTGTTAATACCACTTTATAATGCCTTGGTAAGGCCACACTTGGAATACTGCATTCAGTTCTGGTCGCCACGATGTAAAAAAGATGTGGAGACTCTAGAAAGAGTGCAGAGAAGAGCAACAAAGATGATTAGGGGACTGGAGACTAAAACATATGAAGAACGGTTGCAGGAACTGGGTATGTTTAGCTTAAGAGAAAGAAGGACTAGGGGAGACATGATAGCATTATTCCAATATCTCAGAGGTTGCCACAAAGAAGAGGGAGTCAAACTATTCTCCAAAGCACCTGAGGGTAGAACAAGAAGCAATGGGTGGAAACTAATCAAGGAGAGAAGCAACTTAGAACTGAGGAGAAATTTCCTGACAGTGAGAACAATTAATCAGTGGAACAGCTTGCCTCCAGAAGTTGTGAATGCCCCAACACTGGAAGTCTTTAAGAAGATGTTGGATAGCTATTTGTCTGAAACGGTATAGGGTTTCCTGCCTAGGCAGGGGGTTGGACTAGAAGACCTCCAAGGTCCCTTCCAACTCTACTATTGTATTATAATTGGGGAGCACCAAGCCATTGATCCTTTGCAAAAAAGAAGGATTCCAGTGTTGAAAAACAATGTGCCCATTGTAATATAAATACAGTACTGCTAGGATCCTCCCCCCCCCAGTTCAATTGTAATTGCCAACTTTCAGATAGATTTCCTTCCAACCCACATAATGCATGGCACAGCTGAGCTCTACCAAGCACATTCAGAGGCTGCCCTGACCAGCAACCTCCTTTGGTTTAACAGCAGGAAAACTCTTGTTGCACCATTCAGATGCAAATTATTGCCTTTGTCTTTCCTCTCTTTTCACGGGCCCACCTGAAGCAGCTCATTTCATTCTGCTGCATGGCAGAGATGGCCATTTTTTAGTAAAGATGAGAAGCCAAACACACCCATTTAGTTTCCCTAATGGACATTTTCTAAACAACAAGAATTCCAGCCACCCAGTGATAGTCTGAAGTCAGTGCTTCTTCTCATACCAGATTCTGTAATTTTGTACATTGTGTATCTCTAATCATATTGTGTTTATACCCCAATGATTTGTAGAGAAATTCTCACATCCAGTTGTCTTATCAGCTCTTGAGTATATATTGCAAATGCAGTTACATCAATCGGTATATCTGGAGTGATTCCATTTAAATAAGATTCATTTAGGAGTCGCAGCTATGACCAAACAGTGGGAAATCATTGAGGTATCACTGATGGCAATATTTATATATCCATACAAATAACGCTTGGGGGTTACTTGTTGGTATCCTTTGCTTTATGAGATTGATCAACTTTGCCCAAACATTTGAACAATATTTTGAATGGAAGATGCAGTAGGAGGAAAGAAGAAAGGATAGGGTAGGGTAGGATAGAGTAAGGTAATCAAGGATGGGAGGGGAGGGGAGGGGAAGGAAAGAAGGGAAGGGAAAGGAAAGGAAAGGAAAGGAGAGGAAAGGAAAGGAAAGGAAAGGAAAGGAAAGGAAAGGAAAGGAAAGGAAAGGAAAGGAAAAAGAAAATCTTCATGGGAAGATGCATTAATGTTTTGCTATGCTTTGTTACTGTGATTTGTGCAAATATAGTGCCTATTAACCTGAAGATAACTAACTGTTAACTTCAACATAAGGATGGCTTGGTGTTGGAAACCCAAATCTTTCAATATGAAAAATTAAAGAACAAATAACATATTCTTAAATTCTTCGTCCAGTTATTCATCCCCAAGAAGAATGAGATGGCCAGCACTTGCTACCTGTCCTCAATTTGTTATTCAAAAGTACATCATAGTGCAATATCCTATATATTTTATTGCTTGTATATGGAAACAGATGAAAATGAAATAGGAAAAAACCAAAGAACCAATAAGCAATAAAACTCTTTTGAAGTTTATACAGAAATACAAAATCATCGTAATGAGAAATGTAATGTCCAATACTATTATCCAAGAAGAATTTTGCATAGACCAAGCATAAAATGTTAGGAAACCTAATGTTATTATGGATAAACAATTGAGACAAAACTTTACTGGATGTAGATCTTCAAAGACTTTTTATCAGCACTATTTCCCACAATATTATTGATGCAAAGACAGACTTTAATTTCCAATCTTTGGTATATAAATCTTCAACTAGCATAAGTTCAATTTTTGCATGAAGACCTTTCAAGTGTTTTTTTAACAGGGCAACTTGGTCTACCCAAATATGGGATGGAGCATACTGATTCCATTTTCACCTTTCAGCTCCAATCCAGGAGCCTTCACAGGCAGTCGCTTTTGTGACAAACTATTTTTGTGTTAAATATAAATTTAACACAAGAGTGAAGACCTTTTGAACTTTCAATGGGTTGTGTAACTCTAGGCTAATGATTTCAATTTGTATAAACCTGTGAGTGCTCAGCATGGGGCACAGATTACATACATACATAAATGGAGAGAACATGTTAATATGAATGTTTTCTCCATTTCTGTATGTATCATCTCTGTTCTTCTCAGAAATGCATTTTTGTCATATTTAATTGCAAGCTCTGAAGGGAAGTCTATCCACATTCAATTGGACCCCCAAGCCTGTCAATCTAATACAAAAATGTTGGAGATCTGAACAGGCAGGGCTGGTAGGTAATATAATAGGAAGGCCAGCATGTATGGCCTTTGATGTCTTGAGGTCCATACCTCTGATTAAATGCTTGAACAAGACCAATAAAAAGAACATTGGTTACCCCATTGCTAAATATGTAATTGTCACAAATTACTTTTCTAAAAAAATCTCATTATATGCTTTGAATGAATTTTGAATGTTTTCCTTATGGGCATAATCCATCTTCATTAATCATTTTCAGGCTGCTTCATTTCAATACATAAACAATTAATTCTGTTTATATGTGCTTAGTATTTCTCACATTGTTCTTTATATTTCTTTAATGGTTTAATTCTTTTACTTCAAAGACGCTAGGTGCCACACAGAGAAAGAAATTACAACTGCAGTATAAATACAATTGCAAGTACCATAATTAAACATTCAAAACAAAAGTTGCTAGGAGCTAATTTAAACAAGGAAAAATGTCTCTAGAATACATCAAGCCTTGGGTTTAGCATGTGTGCGTCCTTTTTCAAATGCACGTGACACATGGACGATGCTTTTTGAAAGTGCATCTGTAATGACAGAGAAGAGGGAAAAATGGACTGTAAAAGGAAGGAGGAAGTGTTCAGTATTTAAACTATCTAGATTTGAGAGACAAATATCAAGCCAGCTATGGTTTCGCTAGAATGTGTAAATCACACAATATTTCACACAGTCTCAATGAACTATTACCCTATTATCTAAAGGCAAAAATTAATAATCCCTTCTGACGCCAGCTGCTACTCATTATTGCTGAAAAGCAAACATTCCTATAGTCCTACAAGAATTAAAAAAAAAAAACGCTATTCTTTGGAAATATAAAATGCCAGTAACTATTATATTGTAATGTTTAAATTATTGTTATATCATTTACATTAATTAGTTATATTATAAATATAATTTCTCTTTCTTTCTTCCTCTTTCTTCCTTTTTCTCCCTTTCTCTCTTTTGCTTTCTTTTTACTTTCTCTCTCTCTTTTTCTCATTCTTTTTCTTTTTTCTCTTTCTCTCTCCCTTTGTCCCTTCCTTTGTCTTTCTCTCTCTCCTTTTCTCTCTCTCTCTTTCTCCTTTCTTTTCTTTGTTTCTTTCCTTTTTTCCTTTTTTTCTTTCTTTCTTTCCTCCTTTTCTGTCTTTCTCTGTTGACTACAGTCAACTCCCTGAGCACATTTTCTTGGAAAGATTTCAGAAGTCATTTGTCATTGCTTCCTTCTTAGAACTGACAGAGACTGACCAGCCCAAGTTTATCTAGCTGCCTTTGTGCCTTAAACATGACTACAACTTATGGTCTTCCAGTTTCTAGACTGATGCCTTCACCATTACATCAAACTGGCTCTCCAGTAACTCTCTGTGTGCATCTAAATCTCCAAGCAAATCAAACCATCACTGTCTACATTCTACAGCAAGTATGCTGTAATGTTACAATATCTACAATATCTTATATAGGATTACGATTAGTCTAAGATGTAACTGGTGATGACTGAAACAAGTTATCAGGAATATATCTCACAAGGGTTGCATAAGTTGTATTAATTTTCATACCATTTTCAGTCACAATTCAAAGCTCTGAGATGAGGAAATTCAAAGGAACTTCTAATTCAGAACTATGCTGTCTCATGAATTATGGGAGCTGAAGTCCACAGGACATAATGCCTACCCTGTCCTATTTCCACTTCAGCTTGTAAACATACTGAGATCTTTTCCCCCCAGCTTCAATAGTTCTGGTGTTCGGATCCCTTTGAAAGTGTGGCTTGCTCAGATGTTCTTGAAATACATGCGGTGACTCTGCCTACATTTCACTATAAATTAGTAATAGGGCAAAATTCATAACTTTTATTTTTTAATAGAAATGTATCTAATGTCATACCTACAAATAACTTAAAAAATAGTATAATCATCTGAAATGTGTAAATGTGCAGATCCAAATGCAATGGACTTCACCACCATCGCCACCACTACCAAATTTATATCTGTATAAATTAAACTGTAGGAAAATTCATGAAAATAACATATACAAATTGGGAAAAATATTATTTATAAAACCTGTGCTTTAGCCAAAATGGTCAATAAAGTGTTTGTGTTAGCAGAAATATTAATATGGATTTTTTTTTTTGTTAAAGGAGTTTAGTTAAAAGATTTATCAAATGAAATACCAAGACAGACATACCCCTGTATTCACATACTACACGTACACTTTCTCACAAAATTGATTTGATACAAGACAAAAAGGTGTGCGTACCAAGACTTGGAGGGCTTACTGTTCCTGCAATATGGAGATCAACGTAACTCTTGGCCATTTTATTTATTTATTTATTTATTTTGTTATTTAGTTTGTCCAAAATGTACAAGATAACAGGTGGAAGTATAAACATAGACATGAGCACATGAAATGAATACAAATAAACGGGGACAGTAGGACAGGGACGGTAGGCACGCTGGTGCCCTTATGCACGCCCCGCTTACAGACCTCTTAGGAATGGTGGGAGGTCCACAGTAGACAGTTTAAAGTTGAAGCTATGTGGGTTAGTGGAAGTAACAATGAAGTCAGGTAGAGCATTCCAAGCATTGACCACTCTATTGCTGAAGCTGTATTTTCTGCAATTGAATCTGGAGTTTGTATCTGTTTTGAGTTTTAATTGGAGTTTTGATATCCTTTGCGAGATATATTCCTGATAGCTTGGTTCAGTCATCGCCAGTTACATCTTAGACTAATCGCAATCCTATATAAGTTTGTATCTATTTTGAGTCCCTTTATGCAGACTTGAGTAGCAAGTGACTTTGATTGAGACTCAAAACAGAGAGACTTAAGAAAATAATACAACACTGGCAGAAAAGGATTTCCCCGAGAGCTTTCTTTTCTCTGAGAGGGCTTAACAAGAACATTCATAATAGATAAGAAGAGAACAATCAAATGTGAAAGTAAAAATGAACTTGGAAGAGAGAGATTTTTGACCCAGATTTCATTAGCTTTAATTGAATCTTCCTGCAGGCACTATCAAATGGCAGTAACAGCTTATAAGAAGGAGCTATCCAGAGATGCTGCTCCTCTGATAACAAATGATGGGTGCAAGAATTAACAGTGAAAACAAAATACTCAGCAGTGAGTAGGTTGTAAAAATAAGCCTACCACCAATAATGCTGTATAGTTTGGCCACTACAGGTTAAAGCAATTTCTTCTTAATCCTTTGATAATCAGATGTTTTGATTTTGAATTATAGTCAGAAGAGGCAGCTTGATTGAAGGGAAAAGACAGAAACCTTATGAGCAAAATTCAGTCTGGGCTGTGTTTATAACATTTTAAAAAACATATTTTCCTTATTACACGGGCCTTTCCACATAGAACTGTTTTCACTTTTCAATCTTTAACAATGCTTTGAATTGGCCATGTACTTATCTTCACTTCTATTGTCCTCAAAATGTTAAGGGGAGGCAAGGAAACACCATGACACAACAGCATACAAATGTAATAAATTATAATTCAGTCAGCCAGATGTTCAGATTGGATTTAGCACTTTCCTCTCACCTATCCAGTCCTTCCTAGGATAGGAAGATGTTGATGTTAGTGTAAGAAGTATTGTTGCAGGATGTAAGCTGTTCCAAGTAAAGCTGTCATTTTGCAAAAGATTGATTGTGAATTTGTCAATGCTAATAGTGACATTACACAGTCAGCCAGATGTTCAGACTGGATTTGGCATTTTTGTCCTCCTGAGTCCTTCCCAAGGACCTATGATATACAGATGTGGATGTTTGATCGTGTTAGAGATATCATCACAGGATGTAAGCTATTCTGAGTAAAGTTGCCTTTTGCAATTTACTGATGGTGAATTTGTCAATGCCAATGGTGTTCAACTAGTGAGCGAGTTGTTTTGGAATTGCATGCAAGGTACCTATTACTATTGGCATTACTTTTGCTTTCTTTTGCCACAGTCTTTCTATTTCTATTTGCAAGGATCTTCTCCAGTTCTTTCTCTCCTATTCTGCTATCTCCTGGTACTGCCATATCCACTCTCCAGTGTTATGTAGCAGGTTACTCTCTATTTGAATTCTAAGATCCAGAACATTTTAGCTTCTTCATTTTCTATGATTTTCCCTATTTTATAGTCCCATCACTTCTTCCTTGCACGTAAATGGTATTTCTAGCAGCTTTTCCAATGCACCATTGTTACTAATTCTTCAGTACCTGAGGTATGCTTTACTCTGGCTGTCCTGGAAACAAAACCCAAACAACCAGGACCAAATGCCATTCTTCTGGCTTATCAATTCCATTAAGACCTATAACAATGACATGGTGCTACTTTTACAATCAGATACTTTCCCCAGCAACTGCAAATTCTGGTTCTAGGTTGCAATGTGATACCTTGAGCTGGGAGAAGAGACATGACTTCTTGAAGTCCAGAGACTGGGAGGAAGAATAAGGCAAAAGTTTTATACACAGATTTATAAGTAGGGAAATTCAAATTCAAGCAGGGCAAGATTGATACTGCTTTTATAGGAGTTGTAAAATTGTACAACAGGAATTATGAAATTCTACAAATTTTAAAATTAACTGGAAAGATTAATATTGGTTTTCATGATAAAATTGCCCATGAAATCTACTAGAAAGTAACAATTTCTACCAAGAATGCAAGACAGGCAACAGTTTCTGCAGTTGGATAAATGGTTCACCCTCCAAAACTTGCTGAACTCTAACTTTGATTTATGATTTCCACTGCACAGCAGAGAAACCAAAAGATACTAAATGTGTCCAAGAAGATGATGTCATGAGAACATAGAAATGAAGTTGACATATCTGTGTAAATGCCTTGTAGGAAAGAGCCCGGATTCTTGGGGGTGGGGTGGGGGTATAGAGGGAATTATCTTCTCAAATATATCCAGTCTTAAAAAAATTGAAATTTGCAACCAGCTGAAAATGGTCTAAAAGATGCAGAGCTTTTTATGAAGCTTTTGGAGATGTGTATGCATTTTCCCCTTTTATCCAATGCAGGACACAACATTCTACATTTCTATAAGGGCATGCTGTGATCAAGTTTCCTAGCTATCATTCACCAAGCCCAAGTCTGCAATATGTTGCTTAATGAATTCTGGCATGCTAGCAGATTATGGGACTCCTAGAGAGTAAATCTATGAAAGTTGCATTGCATGTTGCTTTGTTGAGTTAGATTGGGAATATTAATGGATGACACCTGCTTCAATGCAATGAAATATTTACAGATTGAAATGTTATCAAATAAATCAAACTGGAAAACCAATTTAATATTCTATTCCTTAAGGTATACATCCAACAATTATTCAATCAGTCAAGTAACAGCCGAAGGCATATATTTTTTTACTTTATGTGAAATGAAAATTGGGCATATCCAAGTTTTCTTCCTACACATAACAGTTATGTTACTCATCCAATGCTCGGATTAGTTTCTTATACCAATTAAACCATGGCTTATTAAACAAAACAGGATTGAGTTTACATGTTGTATTTAGTTATAAACAATAGTTTACAAATCATCATGGCTGAGTTTATCTAACACTAATCCACAATCAAACAAACTACATTATGGTATAACGTAACATGTAAACTATGGGTAATTTCTGCTTCTCCACTTTCACTAACTGAAAATCTGTTTTGGGTAATTAAGGTCTCTCCTGAGAATCTGAGAGATTTTTAAAAATCATTTCCCTTCTGAAAATGGAAATTTGAGCCAATTTCTTTCCTGTAATGGGAGCCCTTCCACTACATTTTATTACTCTTTCAAAGGAAATAAATCAACTCTGTGAATTAACTGAGATTAAAAATTAATGTGACTAAATTTACAGTGTTCTACTATGTAAATGAGTTTAATCTAGAATAATTATTTAAATCTAAATTACTGCATTAAATTTAGCATAACTGCTAAAATATTTTTTCCGAAAAGGAATTTCCAGTGTGCTTTTACTGAAGAGATTAGCTCAATAAATTTATTTCCAGTGTGCTTTTACTGAAGAGATTAGCTCAATAAATTTATTACCTGTGGATCCAAGTTTTCCTTTAGATATTTTTTTTTAATTTGAGAAAACAACACAGGAAAAATAATCAAGCAAACAAGCTCATGTCTGCTTCAGTTGTCATTTAGACTGAGGGATCCAAGAATGAAGATGATGATGTAGTAACTCATTTATGGTTAAACCATTGCCAAGCACTAGTTGCACTAGGCAATCGAATGTGGTGGAGTAGAGACTCCTCCCTTCCTTATTTGCAAATGCAAATAACAGGTGCAAAGAATACACCAGGTGTTCTAAGTACAATTATCTCATCTAAATAACTCAAGGTTTTTTTGAAGAAAAAGGTGAGAAGTTAGTGAGTATCTTCTGACCACTCTCCTGGCCTACATAACAACTGTACAAAAGGGCCAAATTTGGGGCTGCTGGCAGATAGGATTTGAAAAACAGAAACATGGAAACTGGGAATTAATCAAATTTGTAAAAGGAGCCTCTATCCCTGCAATGTCCTGTCAATTATTATGTGTCTGCGGGGAAGTAGTCTTTGTGAATATCTCCATACTGCATATGAATGCTTCCCCACTATGGACACTATTGCTAAATATGTGGGTGCCTTTAAGATTAGTCATCTCTACTTCTCATTTTCATAAGGTATTTATTTGCAGACCATCCTAAACACTAGGCAGTGTCTAGGCAGTGTCTGAGAAGAGAGACAATAACAATAAATGAAAATAAAACAGAACAAGACCTACATATAGGGTGCCAACTTAGTTCAGTTGGGGCCAAACACCTGGCAATAATGAACTGAATAGTACTAAAATGGCTTTCACCGCTTTCTTTTTGAGTAACCTATGTAGCATGTTTTATTTGTTAAACTTAAAAAAATAAACTTTATTTGTTAAAGCTTGCGGATTCTGAACAGATACCAAGCAATTATGGTTTATAACCCATATTTCGAATTTAAACTGGGCCACTGAGACTTCTTCAACAATCCTGGTTAAAATAAATCTTGGCTGAGTGGTATGTGTAAACTACCTTTTGTTTGGCTTATGACAACAACTCTTCATATTAAGAATTGGAGCTGCTGTGGTCCAACACATCTGGAGGATGACAGGAGTGATGACAGGTCTGATTCAGTGTTTCTCTCTGCCCCTTTCCCCACTGTTGAGTTGAAATCCACTACACATATCCTTGAAATAGGAGAAATGACATAACATTTCCTATACTCCCAGCTCCTCTCCTATTTATATTGTTCTTTTTGAAGTCATCTTACTTACTGGGCTTCCTCCAAAGTGACAAAGCCTAGCAAGTTTTATACATCATATTTGAGTTTTGCCTACTAGATTTCCTAAATGCTTCCAAATGAAACAAGAGATCCAGGATTTTGAGCTCCATTGGTTGTAATGGATTCTGGGCAAAATCATGGCAAAAATATATATGCTGTTGGCCAGTTTCGCTTCCAAATAATGGGATTTAAAAATCGCTCAAATCGACACAGAAGCTCTCTTCAAATAGAGAGAGTTGATTAAGATAGTGATTTCTTTTCCCTTCCAGAAGTGGTGAAGAATGGAAATTCAGAGTAATCCAAAATCTCCAAATATACTGTGTGCTTATGCAGTATGTGTGTGATTGTATATAAGTCTACAAATAAATCTTAGATTGTTGGAACCCCTATAGTATGATAAAGATTTTAAAGATGTATTGTTATCGCAAATTTACTTTTTCAAACTTCTTGGATGAAAAGTGAAATGTCTTCAAAGAAAAACCAAAAAGCCCAGAAAGGTGCTTGAAAAAGCACCTTTGGGACACACATGACCTGGATGACTGAGAATCTCCATAGACATGTATTGTTATGATTTGTACCACACCATACCATGCCATGCCATACCATACTATATACACCATACCATACCATATCATACTATATCATACCATCAATGATTGGCAACCACAAAAGCTTATTGAATCTTTTGCCTCCCTCCCTCCCACCCACCTATCCTCTCTCTCTCTCATTCTCTCCCCCTCCCCCTCCTCTCCCCCTCCCCCTCCTCTTTTTCTCTCTTGAAGCTACAAAATCTTACTGGTTCTGCCTCCATTCTCTCCTAAGCAGCTTGCAGCGAGGAGCGATATGCTTCAAAATAGGTCAAATAGATGTGGCATATGATTATGACTGTCCCTGATTTAAACACAGAGCCATTTTTCATTTGCATAAAAAGCCGCTTATGGTTTCCCTTTCTAAACTTTTTAGTACTGTAAAATGCAAGGCTTCCATAGTCAGATGCTTCCGATTACACATGCATTATTTATGGAAAGAAACAGTAAGACAATTAGAGGAGTGGCGGAAACAATTTTTTGAATTAGAGTTTGTAGCAGAACATGAAAAACATATGGCATTGCCCAAACTGTTTGTAAATATTTTTGCATAATAGAAGAGCAGCTTTCTATAATGATCAAGGAAAATAATTACATATTTTTTTCTATTTGAGATAACTTATCTTCTTGAAATAACTTGTTTAGTTATGCTTTAAAGCCATAAAGACCAAGTTGATTTGAAAAAGTTCTCAGAAAATCATTTGGGAAGTTTATCCCACCACCTCTGAAGAAAAGCTAGATTTTGCCCCTTGTCTCTAAGAGTTGGGCAGCATCCAGAAGTTGCTGGATGTGAGACCCCATTCATTAAGTTGAGCTCTAGGGATCAATTGAATTATTGTATTATACCAGCTTCCCTGCTGCATAACAACCACCCTGCCTGAGCTTTTCAACTCACCCTCAGAATATGCAGTGGAGGTCCCCAGGTTTATGGTCCCGAGAGACTTCAATCTGCATTTTCTAAGGGGGGGGGGCTGAAGTAGCCATGACCTTCATTATAGTCATTCCAGGTCATCCAAGGCATGGCACAAGACAATGGTTACACTCCTGGTCTGAAGCTCTTGTTGGAGCAGTGTCAATTATGATCTGGAATTAGGTGTCTTTTGGTGTCTCCCATCATGGTCAGATCATGTTCTGGCAGTGATGATATTCTCTGGTGCTGGCCTCAGTCACAGGAGATAGGACCTATTAAATCAGTCCACCCCAGGCAACTCCGGGACCAAGATGCAACTCAGAGGGAGTTGGGGATTATTCCCGATGATCTGATGCATATACCACTGAGCCCTTGAAAGGACAGTTAAGGTTTTAGACTGGATCATGGCCATGCAACCTCTTCTCTTTTGTAGATCGCATTGTTTCTCTGTGATTGCAGAAAACCCCAGAGAGCTGAAATGGGAGACAAGACTTCTAGAGCACTGTTGGAATTCAATGTGGGATGAACTCAATTAAACATGAGTCAGAGCTGCTATTGAAGAATATCTTGTATTACTAAGGGTGATGAAGTGGCAATAGTTCCCTGCTCTTATTGCATTAGTAGATAGTCAATGATAGCCTTGTTTAAGATGACTGGAACCCTCCTGGGAAAGTACTTGGAGTTTACCTACAAGGCTGTGTAGAGGCATTTGAGAGCATTTCTTGAGGGAAAATGTTCAAATTCATTCCAAGATGAATGCCAGCTTTGATACAGGTCCAGTGCTGTTGTCCAGTCTTGCCTCACTATCTGGAACTGATCTGATTCTTTGGGCTTGAAAAACAAGCAGGGTTATTTTGACTGAATTCAATTACCTGCCCTTGAAGAGAAACCAGAACTGATACAGAGTCCACTTGTGTAGAAAGTTATGCATGCACCTTGGACACTCAGGACAGCATACACTGCACCTCCATTCAGAAAATTGTTTTGGTTACCAGTTTGCTTTTGGGTGAAATTCAAGGTGCTAGTTTTGATAGCATGGCACCAGGTTATTTGAAGAAACATCTCTTCCCAATTACACCAGATTTAGTAAAAAAATATGTTGCAGGTCCCATTATACTAAAGAACTCTATCTGGCAAGACCCAGATGGGGGCCTTCTGTAGACCCCCTAAAACATGGGTTTTCCATCAATCTTGAAGATCCCATGATGAGCCTGCAAAATAATTTTTGTTCTCCTGCAATCTTGCGTATTTTTTAGTTTTGTTTGTGTTTTATGGTTTTTAAATTGTTGTTATTTTGTATGCTGCTCAGGCTGACGTTTTGTGAGATGGCCAGTTATATAAAAAAATGGTTTAAAAAAATGACATATGGGAAAAATGGATGTGATTGAAGTATAAAATGTATCATAGGTTGTTTTCTTCTTGTTGTTATTGTCTTCTGAGCTTTTGGGCTCATGCTGGAACCCATCCTCAGGGGACTTCTCTCTCGCCAGAATGTGTCAGATTTCATCTTGCAACATTATCCTGGGACACATATATTTGCATTCATTCATGTCTCTTCATGGTTTGAGACTATGTATTGGTAGAG
Organism: Natrix helvetica; assembly: GCF_964273705.1. Classification (NCBI taxonomy): domain Eukaryota; kingdom Metazoa; phylum Chordata; class Lepidosauria; order Squamata; family Natricidae; genus Natrix; species Natrix helvetica. The sequence continues at coordinate 100,256,125 of NC_138548.1, forward strand.
AGGCTCACCCACCCAAAGAAGCTATAATCTATATTATTGAAAGTGTAGCCTCTCAGAAGGATAACCCATGATGGACAGATCACACAAAAGTAATCAGACTTAATGTGATCCACTGGAGAAGAAACTGGCAATTCATTCTGAAATGCTGACAGAAAAACTAAACAGATGTTTACAATCAAGAAAATCTCAGCCTAATATTTGAGTATGACTTCTTTCAGGAGGGAAGGTATCCAAACAGCTACTGGAGAAGAGCAGAGATGAGTACAAGTAAAACTGGGACTTCAGATGTGACTAGATTGAAGCCCAAAATGAGATCCAGGTACAAAAGAAAAATTCAGGTTGGCAAAGATATCTATACTCCACTGGTACATGAAACATCAGAACCATGAACTAAAGAAAACTTGATCCAAGCAAAAATTTATAAAAACCCAAAGAAGCAGTCACTATTGGACAATCCTAGCAAAATAATATCCTTCAGGTCACAAAAGGTCAGAAACAACAACCAGACAGAACAAGCAACATAACTACCCTGCAAAAATCCTGATAACCACTAGATGACAGCAAAAAAAATTAGAGTCTATGTCTATGGAGATTCTCAGTCATCCGGGTCATGGTTGTCCCAAAGCTGCCTTTTCAAGAAGCAGCTGGACTTTCTGGTTTTTCTTTGAAGTCATTTCGCTTCTCATCCAAGAAGCTTCTCTAGCTCTGATTCAATGGTGGAGAGTGGAAGGATTTATACTCCTTTCAGACAGCTGGTCATTTGCATTCTTCTAGTGAGTTGTTAAAGTCACCTGGAGGTTTATCTGTATTGTCAGGGTCATCTGAGTAGTGGAAATAGGTGTGGTGCCTTCTTGGAACTGTTGAAAGGACTGTGTTGTAGACAGGAAATAGATGATGTCGTATCCCTGCCCCTCTATTGAAAGAGGGCTGTTTAATTTTGACATAGATGGCTTCTTTGACTGCTCTTTCAAACCAGCGGTCCTCTCTGTCCAAAATGTGGCCTTTGCTGTCTTCAAGAGTGGCCTTTGTCTTTTAAATGCAGATGGACTGCTGAATCTAGTCCTGATGGGCTTGTTCTCCTATATTGTGCCATGCATTTATGAAGTGGTTGTTTTGCTTCGCCAATATATAGATCTGCCCATGGCTCACTGCCTTGTACTGCATATACCACATTGCTCAGTTTGTGTTTGCGTGTTTTTATTCTTGGGGTGGACAAGCTTCTGCCTTAGTGTATTTTTGGGTTTGAAGTGTGCACCTATGTAGTATTGGCTGAAGATCCTCCTGAGTTAGAGTCTATCATTTTGTTGCCATCCACTGGTCATCCAGGGTTTTGTTGCAGAAACATGAGAGCCCTAGTATATATGTGTGCCTAAAGGAAAACAATGTGGTATGTGTATGTACCGTATATGGAAGATAGAATATGCATACGTATGGGGGAATTAGTGAAGTTTATAGATATTGTTTCACAGGCAGTTAGCATAGTCAATAAATACCAATAAATCAATAATGTTAAAGTTATTATTTTCCCTTTCAACTATTCATTTTTTGGAGTATATTCTCCAGCACTATGTTCAAAGGTTTATGTGGCCCTTTCTTGCCTCATCAAGATTATGTACCCTGGCATAAATAAGTTTCAAAGGACTAAGGATTTAAAAAGTAGAACAATACTAACAATGGACAGGGTCACCCTGTTCCAGGTTTTGAGTGGATTTTCTGGAGAAAGGGTTGGTTATGTAATTTTATTATGTATAGCACAGTGTGCAAAATTCTTTGTTTGCTTTGTTTGGTTTGCTCTTCTATCACAACAAACTGCAAACGCCTCTCTAAATCAGTTATAATTCTTTTAGTCACTCCCAGCAGGGTTAACTGGGCCAGCGGGGGGTGGTTAAAAATCAAAATTCTCTCTCACCAAGCCAGAGATTGCTGTATAAAATCACACATCTCTGCCGATAAGTCCATTATTTGCTGTATGCAATCAAAATTGGAATGGGACAATTCTCGGCGGCCAACTCACCACAGCCAAGTCACTGTAGGTCAACATGCCGAAGGGCTACTACACCAGGGATAATTCAATGCGATTAATATTATCTGCCCGTTACTTCAACATTATTTCCATTGACAAAAATGGAAGTAATGTAGATGAAACAGTGGCAGGTAGCATTTATTGCGTTGTTTCTCTGTGGGTCCCATGATGGGTTGGCCACAGCAAGTTGTCCCACAGTAACTTGGCTGTGGCGAGATGTCTATGGTGAATTGGCCAAGGTGAGTTGGTCCCCGCCACTTAAATCAATATTTTCAACGTAAAATGAAAACTCTTATGTCACTTAGATCAATTAGTGCTAAAATCAATACCTGTCTCAGGCAGGCAGAGGTTGTTTAAAAAAGCTCAACTCTCAGATTATACTTTCTGGAATCTGGCACCACTCTCCCATTGGTGTTTCCTTGCTACTTCCTAGTCCACGGGTGTCAAACTCACAATGTCATGTTGCTGTCACATGATCTATCACGTTATTTTCCCTTCGCGGAGCTGGGGTGGGTATGGCTGTTGCATAATGCATCCAGCCTGTGGGCCGCCAGTTTGACACCCCTTTCCTAGTCTCTGACATCATATAGGAGGTAGCAGCAATGTTCATTCCCATGGATGCTTATTCTTGAACTTGACTGAACTTGTTACCATCCACTGTCATCTGCTGTTACTACCTACCAGTATCCTTCCCCTGCTAGTACTGTATGGTACTGGAGACAATGCCAGATATTTTGGGGCAATCTTTGCAACTGGGACTAAAAAAGAACTATTTGGGGAAAGCCAAATGCATGATAGCTCCATCAGTGATTACAGCAATTGGCTTAAATTGGCTAATTGTCTACAAAAAAATCACAGCTGACAAGCATTTTTATAGCAAGGTTAAGGATCACTGCAGCAATGTTTTAGGTCTGTTTTAGGAAACAGTTGCTATAATCTCTTCATTAATGGCAAAATATCCTGATTATTATTCCAAAATAATTTATGACCAAGGTGCAATGCTTTATTCATGCTTAATACTTTCATTCCAATGTTTATATTTATTTATGATATTTGTATCCCAGCAATTTGGCAGTAGAAAAGGAATTCAATATAGGTGGACTCAGATCTCTTGTGGAAGAGATCTTAGATCTGAGTGAAGGGACTCATGATTCATGATGACCTCTCCCTCAGGTTCAGCCTGGTCATCTCCTAGAAACAGATGGCCAACCTATTTTCTAAAGCATCAAAGGGCAGTAGAAGAATGGGTGAATCTTGTTAACCTAGAAGTCCAACCTAGAAGTAAGGAGATATTTTGTGACAGTGAGAACAATTAATCAATGGAATAGTTTGCTTCCTGGAGTTGCGGGCACTCCATTAATGGAAGTTTAAAAAATAGACTAGACAACCATTTGACTGGGAAGGTGTATGATCTCTTGCCTTGAGCAGGGTCTTGGACTAGAAGACCTCCGAGATCCCTTCCAGTCCTGATTCTGTTTCCATGAGTAATGCAAAAGATGAAGATATATGGGAAAGGCAAGAAGATATCTGATTTTTTCTAGTGTGCTTTGACATGTTAGTGTCTATCTTCAGATTTACCTTCCTCTCCAGGGAAGCTAGTTTTAATCAGCACAGCAAATATGTCTCATCTCCATTACATATGCAGTTTATTAATGAAGATGTGCTATGCATAACTGACCACTTCACATCCTAGAAAGACTAGCTTTAAAATATTCATAAATCACGCTAAGGAAACTTGTTTCAATTATTTTATTTGAATTCCATCCTTTTACCAGGAACAAATGATGATATGGGGGGAAAAAAAGAACTTTTCCTAAAATTATGACTGCTTGTGGCATCCAGGGAAAATGCCATTTGTCAATCAGTCTCAAGCAGCAAATTATTGGGCTGGTCACAGGGATACTCATGGGAGTTTAAAAAGAGACTTTGCAACACAATGTTGGTTTATTTTCATTAAATAAATAGTAATACAATTGGCTGCAAATTTTGACTATTTTTCTCCTATATAGTAGCACAAAACCAAGCAGCAAAACATAGGCCTAATTCAGTTTGCTATGGCACCTTTGTGTCTTGCTGGATAGCAAGTAACTTTGTATAGTGAAAAGAACATGCGGATAGAGAATAACTAGAGTTAGGAGTATAACTTTCACAAGTAGTATAGTATTCTTAAGGATGTGGCTTGTTTGAAAAAAAAGTAGAAACAAGCTTTATTTAGGAAAACTGGGGCTACTGAATTAGTCATGGATTCGATGTAATCCGATTAGCTGGCCTGGCATAATTATAAATGTTACATCTATGAACTCCTGGTAGTATACTCTCATCTGGTTATTTTAAGGGTAAGTTTTAATTTTAATTGTTTTTAGGGCTTTTAGCCCCATATTTATTCTTCCGTACAGTACTCTTAATTTTAACCTCCTCCACATATATACGTATATTTATAGTTCTATTTATATTTGTATTTTATCTGTTATTTATTGTGTGGACTGTACACCGCCCCGAGTCCCTTTTTGGGAGAGGGGGCGGTTTAGAAATGCGAAGAATAAATAAATAAATAAATAAATAAACCTACTGCTAAGAATCTATAGTGTAGTTATAAGCACTTGAATCGCAGAAGTCAGAAAGAGAAGAAAAATAATAAACTGAATAAGGAAGTGGTGAAAAATCTGAAAATATCAGTTTAAGAGACACAGTGCATGCATGTTATCCAAAGAAAGACTTTCAGACAAGGAAAGAAGATAAAACTGCAGTGTTTCCCACTATCTCTACAGCTATCACCCTTAGTTATTGAAGAGTTTGTAGGTTGATAAAGTGGGCACATGCAAAGTTGAATTCAGCCCAGACTACCCCAACCTTCTTCCTGGTAACACAAAACAGTAATTTTGTTCATTCTCAGTTCAAACCTAAGCCACAATTAAGTGTATAAACATACTTAAATGTAGCGGTGGTGGGGGAGGCTCCGCCCACCCACCCAGGCATCATCACATCCCATTTTTGATGCTCTGCGCATGTGCGGAAGGTCCTGTGAATGCACAGAGGTGGCGCTCACATTTGCAAACCGGTAGCGAAGGTAAGTTGATTTCACCCCTACAAAAGTCCCACTCCTTTCTAGCACTAATTAATGTTACTTAGTTGGGTAATGAAACATCTGCAAGAAAATAACCAATCTCAGAGAGCACTAAGGAGTTGCTAGACCAGTGGTTCTCAACCTGTGGGTCGGGACCCCTTTGGGGGTCGAACGACCCTTTCACAGGGGTTGCCTAAGACCATCGGAAAACACATATTTTTGATGGTCTTAGGAACCGAGACACCAATTTTATGGTTGGGGGTCACCACAACATGAGGAACTGTATTAAAGCGTCGCTGCATTGGGAAGGTTGAATACCACTGTTCTATGTTAACTAAATAATTAACTAATTCACTAAGATGATAAAAGCACCAATATTTTACTTGGGGAATAAAAAGAGATGTACTAGCACAAGTAAAAACATTCTGAAATGGCATGAGAATCTTTAACTTTAGGTGTAGTGTTCCATCATTTCTCCGTTGCAGAGCTCAGAAAAATAATAAGCAGTATTGAACTGAGCTTCTATTACTTGCTTTCAATTTTCCTGTATTTCAATCACTTTCTTCTCTCATAAAGGAAGGGAGATGACAGCTAGCAACTAGTCAACCTTAACCTTGCAGGTACATTCTCCCCTCTAGATCCTAGTTCTACTGTTGTGAGAGTGTCTTCCCCCCTTTCTCTCTATTTTTGATGTCTTTCCATATATTTCCTTTCACATTATTTTAACTTAAGAGATGCCCAAAAGGAGGTGGAAGACAAACCATCCTAGAAAATTCAGGCGGGGTGCTAAAGTCAAACAGGTCCATTCAATGCTGCAACACCCTGATTGGGAGATGCCTAGCCTGCTGATTAAGGAGGGCTGTAGGGATAAGCATCACCCATCACCTTGTTGGTAGGGTTTAGTTTGACCCAGCCACAGGGTGAGAACAGCATTTCGTATATGTCCCAAAGTACATGCTGTAAGAAAAAAATGAAACATACCACTCACCCCACCCCTGCTTATTCCAAATAAAATATTAACCATAAGTAAAAACCTCAGAAAAGCCAAAAGTCTAAGACACTAATTAAAAAAAAAAACCTGCCTGAAGTCCATTCCACATTCCAGCCAGACACCTAAAGAAAACAATGCAACAAGAAGCTAACTGCAGGACGACTTCCGGCAGCCGAAGGAGACGGACGCCCGCGTCTGCCTTCTCGCTGCTCCGGTGGGCTCCCCCGAAGTCTAGGGGGAGCACAGGGTGCCTGGGAAAGGTGCCCTGCCATAGGAGCGGCTTGCTGGGACCCCCTGGAATGGCGGCGGCCGTGGGGGGGTCTTCAGTTTTGCCCCAGGAGCTGGGGAGCATAGGGAGCGCGCGGAATGCCACCGTGTGCTTCTCCGAATGCAGCCTGAAGGAAATAATCAATTAGAACGAAGCAGCTGAAGAGTGGTGAGCCGAGGGGTCTCCCCAGGTCTTTTACTATTTTTATATTTCTGACGGTTTTGCAGTTTTCCTGCCTTGCTTGTTTCAACCTCTGGAGGAGTTTAGATTGGAGGGGGGAAATTCCAACCCCCTCGGAAAAGCGGCACTTGAAAAATCCCTCCCCTTCATGGGGGAGAGAGAAAGTTTGAAAACTACTTTCACTTCCCTTAAATAATGGGGGAAAAAAATCTTTTTCTTCGGCTACAATTGGGAGAGAAAGGATGGCTGAACTGATTCTTTTTTAAACTACTTATGGAAATTTTGACTTTGTTGTTTTCCTGATCACCTATACTGGCTGACCCAAGATGGCCAACTTCCTCCTTCTTCTTTGTCTTTATGAATGAGACTCCTCCCTTAAAAAACTTTATGGCTTTCAACTAACTTCCACCCCAGAGACCTCCAGGAGCCTCTTCAAACACGTTATTCCCCTGGACTTGGAATATCTTGACCCACCTATCTGCTTTAACTTCTCTGCTAGAGGACTTGTTCTCCTTTGGACCTGCTTGTTTGGTGATCCCTGCCAGCTGTGCTCTCGTACAGATGCCATTTCTTTGTACAGAATAACAATTAACTCCGAGCCTCATGATGGGTCCTAAGAAATTGCCACCTGGTAAGGCCTCGTCGGCCCCAACATCTTCAACGTCCAGCCCTGCACACCAGTCACAAATGGGATCTTTCCTACAACCCAAAGCCTCTGAAGAGAGTGCAAAAGACCTGTCTACTCAGCAGATGCTTCAAAACATCTTAAAGGGACAGGACGAAATTAAAAAACAATTGCAGGACTTAAAGGAAGAGCTTAGAGAGACGAACCAGCAAGCCACACGGAATGAACAGAGGATTGGTGTGCTGGAGGAGGGGGCGGTTGGGATTAGAAATGAGATGAAGACAATCCAGAGGGGGAATACAGAATTTGGGAATCAGATGTTAAAAATGGAATTTGAAAGGATGTCTTTCTTTCTTAGGTTCCAAAATTTGCCAGAAGCTGAGAATGAAGATCTCAAGGAGACTATGACCACAATACTAGCAGAGTATATTAATAGATAAACAACAGCTCTGGTGGGACATTGACCTGATTTATAGGGTTAATTCGGCCTATGCAAGAACACACAACGTTCCAAGGGAAGTTCATATTAAATTTCTTAGAAAAACCACAAGAGATGAGGTTCTAGGAGCTCAAAGGGGAGGAACACTAAAATATAAAGATAAAGAGATAACCATTCTTAAACAAATCCCCAAAAAAGTAAGATAATAGAAGGAAATATTCCTTCTTAGCAAAAAAATTATATAATAATGGGGTCTGGTTTAGATGGCTATTTCCAGAAGGCATGCTGATTTTTTGGGAGGGCAGCAGAATTAGAATTCACACACCAGTGGAAGCAGAGGCTTTCGCTAAAAAACACAGTGCTCTTTTGGGTGAAATGGGGGTGTTACACAAGAAACAAGGGAGGGAGGGGCTGAGGCTCTGCCAGTGGATGGGAGGGAGGATGCAGCAACTAGAAGACTCAGATCACAAAAGTGACTTGGAACACTATTGCAATTGTTGCTACAATGTATTTTTATGGAAGTGATAAAAAAAAAGATTGAAACATACTGATGATTTTGTGTCAAATTTTAAACTGCTAATACTTAGGTAAATGCTCATATTTTTCTATCATTGTTTGTAAAAGTTGCAAGACCTGGGGGGGCTTCTCTCCCCCCCACACACGATGTAGCTGTCAAAATGTTTTATAACCCTATAACCCCTTTTCCCTGAACATTTTTTAAAAAACCAATAAAAAATTGAATAACAGAAAAAAAGAAGCTAACTGTAGATGCCAGGACTCAAGGTGATAACAAGCTGATTGAAAAAGGAAGCCAACTGTCTAGATGGCTCCATTCATAAGCAAAGAAGCTAATTGCAGATGCAGTTACAAGCTCATTGAAAGAGGAAGCCATCTATCTAGATAGCCCCATTCACAAGCAAAGCAAATGCTGCCGGCAGAAGTCCATTCGAGACAGGATATTTTGAAACCCCTTACAGCAATTTCAGCAGCTAACAAAAGCAGTGTGATAGGAACAGAACAATCAGGCCCTCACCAAAAAAATCTAACACAGGACATAGCCATCAGCCATCATAGCCAATAAGCATTACCCAACACCCTTTCAGAGCACAAAGCCTATATCACACAAACCCCAACCTTCAAAGTTGCACAACTACGGTATATAAGAACCTTTCCATTCATCCAGTTGGTTGATCGGCTGCCCCAGAACCACAGCAACGTTCTGCTCTTCAATCGGCCTCCATGTTATTTCCAGCGTCTTTCTTCCAGCTTAGAACTGAACCGGGTGGATTTTCCTTCCAACAATGCTAACTAAAGGTTTCCAAGCCCCTCTTACTTACAACACTTGTGCTTCCGCTTTCCCCCTCCCAGCTTTTATATATACAACATTCATTTCCTAATTAGAAAGGGGAGGGTGTTCTTAATAAAAGCTCAGCAAGAGGTAACTCTTGACTTCATCTGCATCCAGAGGCAAGCAGAATGGAGCTGGTAAGTCCCAGGATGGGAGATCAAGGAAAACTAGGGCTGCATCCAACACCGAGGAAGCTAAAAACAACACCAACACCATCGCGGAAGAAGGCGGTGCCGACCTCTTTCTGTAACCAGGAAACTTTACGAACACATTCACGGCGTCGCCACTTTATTCCGAGGGGCCCACGCGTCGCAGGCTATCTACTAAAAGTCCAGGTCTGATTAGGGTAACACAAAGTTCCTGCCACTAGGGAGCGCTGTTAGGGCGCCACTTGGACTTGAAGGCAAGGCTGCTTCGGAGCCGCGGCGCGTCGACGGAGGAGCCTAGACTACGCGCAACTGGTGGCGGGATCCTCCTCCTCCTCCGGGAGGGAACCTTCCTATCTCGCATGCCGGGCGGCAGAGGCAGCAGCAGCACCTTTTCTATCCAACCGAGGGGACGAAGTTGGGAACAGCAGACCTCGGGGGGCAACGGCTTTACCGCCACCGCCGCGAAACATGCGGGCGTCTCCCCAGTTGCCTCGCTGTGGGCGCCAGACGAGAGGCGGCCAGCAGCCGAAGCCGCGCGTGTGAGCGAGCGGGGAGCTCCTCTCCTCTCACAAGGATGCTGGGGGACGATGCCTCGTGGCAGGGAGGACGAGATTTGCCGGAAAGCGCTGAAACTGCTGGTCGAGCTCTGCTCCGAGGGGACGGTCGAGAACGACAGGTGCCTGGAGTTCAACTACTACCTGCGGGACAGCGGCAGGCCCCGGCCGGCCGACGCAGGTAAGCGGGGTGGAGTGGCGGGACGCGGGGAAGGGAAGGACACGAGGGGTTCCCGAGAACTTCCTATATGCCAACCAGACCTCTTCAAATAAGCAGGCGCCCGTGCCGGCTGCGCTGGGCGGAGGGGCGCGTCTATCCTATCAACTGCCCGAATGCTGCCCATTGGATCCAGGCGAACGCGGAAATTCGGGGCGTCGAAGTAGCGCGTGTCCGGCCAACGCGGCTCCCCCCCCCCCCCATTGATTTCGGGCTGGCGTTTACTACCTGGCGGTGTTTGGAGGTGGGAGGGGAATCTGACCCGAAAGAGCAAACAATCTTTTCGTTTGTTCTTAACATTTTATTCCAAGATATTAACATTGCATGTTAATCCAACGCATTTTTATCCAACGCACCTTTACATTTTAATATAATTGAGCGGTTTAACCAGATGTATCTTTACTCCAAGCTGAAGCCCTACTACAGAGTTCGGTGGAAGGCACTCTCAGATGGGTTTCGATCAGTGTGAGGAGCCCTCTGAGCTTTTTTAGATCTTGTCGGGTTTCCCAGCGCCGATGCAGTACTTATTATAGGTATATAGGAAGAAAGGCACCAACCCTTCTTCAATAACTCTAGAATGACAAGAGATTAAGCTGACGGTGTATTCTTCTGCCTAAAGGCATTAAGTTTGCACACAGCTCTTGCTGAAACTTATAGAGTATGGTATAAACTTCCAGGGCAATTCAAAATTTCCTGGACTATTTTATCTCATATATCCACCCACATCATGCACATCAGTAAAAATCACAGTAATAAGAATGAAATGTGAAAGATGCATTAAGTCTCCTACTAGCATTTAAGCAACTGGGGAAATGTTATGCATTTTCACTTGATTCCTTTAAGATCAAACTGGCCATGTCAGTAAGTGGAAGCAAATCTTGTTTTTCTTGCAAACCTGTTTTCAGCTGGATTGGACTAGTTGCTCTTCAGTGAGTAAATGCTGTCCCAGCATAATAATAAGCTAATTCATTATTAGTGGTAATGTTGTAGCCAGACTGAGTATATTTGAAACAAGCCAACTAACTTTGGTAAACTCAGTTAGCAAGGATCAGGGGAGGGAACGTACATATGCCAAATTGTTAGAATGGTGTTTTATTTTCCTTTCTAGAGTGATTCTTGAAATATTTCCTTGGAAGCAAATATGATTAAAGAAGTCTGTTTTAAAATAAATGTAAATGTATAGCGTGAAGGAGTTTAAAGTTGTTTTGTTTTAGTAAAATCCATATTTGGTCCATTTATTCTGCAAGTAAGTTTGTTGCACCACATTTAATTTCCAACAGATCAAATATTCATACTAGCGTTTGTGGATAGGGCTTATCCTGGATTATATTTTTAGTCCAACAATTTTAGTTTATCTTTTGGATAATGTACACTTGGACATTTTTGTCTTTAAAAACTACCTTGGGGTGCATTGTTGCTGCTCTACTTTCTAAAAGGATATTAATTATTATTCTGCCTGAAGTCCCAGAATGATTCCCTGAATATTAGGATATACTCGATTAAAAATTCAGTGTTCCCCCTGATACATTACAACTGTATTTTATCAAGAGAATATTTTCCAGATTATTAACTAATGGCCTAATGTACATTTTTAAGTTGTAATCATAATGAGAGTTTTATCCAGTACACATCCAACCTCTAAAATCTACACATGGTTAGTTCTTCCGCATTAGTTACACTGCAGATACAGGTGATGGTCAGCCTAGTGTAGGTCATGTAGATAGCTACTGAGACCCAATAAGCTTCTCTCATGCCTGTATAGCAAACTTTCTTCCATCTATCTCTTGCATACCCAAGCCATTTACATTCTTTTTTAAAATAGTAATAATGTTAAAAATTATAATTTCAAAGAAAACAAATACAAACTAAAATAATAAAATATAGTAAAGAAAATATATGTGAGTCTTACAGAGACGGACACTCCTAAAATTAACTTCTAAGTATATTATTCCAAAACATCCTTTAATATGTCAAATATTAAAATATTTTGCTTCATTCTGTATTAATAAGACAAATTTAAGAGTTTTTCTTTAATTGTCATCTTTAGTTCCTTCTGGTTCTCTATAGGATTCAATCTTCAAAGTCTCAACCTATCATTTTTTAAAGAATTCAAAACAAAAGGATTTTCCCACAGAAAGGACTCATAACTAATTCAAAAATTTTGTTTCAAATTTATTTGGATCCTTAACCCATTTGTAACTTTCCAAAATGTACGTTCTCAGACTTGTACTAAAAATACTTGTTTTCTGAAACATTGAAGTGTGATGGAATATAGTAAGGAGCTGTGATCCCAGGAGGGAGATGGTGCATTCCAGAGGTTTAAGAGGCAACTCAATCCAGTTGTTATATTTGAAAGAAAGAGAGTGAAGACATCCTCTCCCTATTAGTTCACAGAGTATATTGTAGATGCAGAGAGTAACGTGCTCAAATAGGCAAGATTTCATCTATAGTTGTGGAGACAATAAATAAGTCAGCTTGGAAGAATGACCATACATCATTCTTGGATTTGAGCATGACATAAAGAAAACTCATCCAGTGTTTTCAGATTTGTCAGTCCAAAGATTCCTAATAGCTAAAAAGCAATTTCAGAAAGTGGTTAGAAAAGGAAATAAAAAAGAAGGAATATAAAGTTGGCTTAATTGATTAAGGTTAAATATTTAGGATTTTTTTTTCTTAATGGGGTTTTTCTTGACCACGATTGAAAGATGGGGGTTTAAATATTTATTTATAGATTCAATTTGGGAAGATGTTTTTTCTTATATTCTCAGAGAAGGTGTTAAACTAAGATAACTTTATAATCCTTAATTACTTTGTTAAGATTATTATATAGATGTTATTTCTAGTACATGTTAAATTTGTGAAGGAGTTTCTGAGACAAAGAGAAAATGATCAGAAATCAACTTATGGGACACTATTTGAAAAGATTAATGATCAAGATTCTTGTTTTTCCTGATAGCTGCTAATAGATTTTTTGCTAGCTTTGAATGATGAGGTTTTAAATATTGATTTATAGTTAAAGATAAGATAAAAGAAGTTATTGCGCTAAAAGGAAAAATATAAAACCAATTTATTTGATTAAGATTAAATATGTATGTTATTTCTGGTAATGTATGTATATGAGAACTCAGTGTCCTTAAAAGTGCCAACTATGGCTTGAGTGAGACAGCTATTTATTTGCCTCCCAGAGGTTGAAACCTCCATAAGGAGCAACTGTCTGGAGCACTTATGGGTGATCTCAAGTCCTCTCCCTGTCCAGAGAAGAATTACAAAGAGATGGTATCGCTTCTTCATCCTTCTGCAATTGTTGGCTCTGCTTTTAGTGGATCTATCTTCAGTTTGCCTTTTCTTCCCTGAAGCCCTGCCATTTACATTTTTAATTTTGGTTTAGCAATAGCACTTCTATACTGCTTCATAGTGCTTTACAGCCCTCTTAAATGGCTTACATAGTCAGCATATTGCCCCCCAACAATCTAGTTTTTCATTTTAACAGAAATATGGAAGGCTAAGTAAAGCTTGAGTCATTCAGAATCAAACTCCTGGCAGTAAACAGTGAATTGGCATGCAATACTGCATTGTAACCACTGTACACCATGGGCCTTCTTAACTGGAATACTTAGTAGGAAATTCAATGGGGGTTCCAATCTGCTGTATATCTTTGATTATTTGAGCCTATGCTCTAGAGAACAAGAGTAAACCAAAGTTAGCAACAAAGACAGGAATCTCTCCTATAATTTGAATATTGTCGCAATTTTAAAGTAGGGCCTGTAAAAAATATTAATAGTTTGCACACAAGTCTGTAGTGCATGGCTACAATTTCTAATTCTTCTACTACGTAGATTGCTACATGCATATCTGCACTGGATTTAACCTGGAGGAAGCCTGAGGGTTACAAATGAAGAATAATCAGGTTTACAGTTTGAAAGATAGGGTAGGTTGGAAATTCAAATCATCTTCCACTTTCTTCTTTATCCCTTTTGCATCTGATGAAGTAAACTCTACTCATGAAAGTTCATGTGATTTTAATAAAGTTTGTTACTCTAGAAAGGTGCTACTAGACTCCTGCCTTCTCCTCTGTAATCTTTTCCTTCTCCTGAATAATCTTTCCACCTTGGCCTCCCCTGGTCATTGTCTTCATTAGTTCCTTTCAGGCAGTCTTGTGTTTACTCCATTCTGTTTTTTTTCTACCTAACTCAGCTTGTGTGGCCATTGAGCATGGTCTATCGTTTGTTTCAGTACCGTCTATTAACTTCTGAAAAACAAATGTCAGTGCAAAGATTTCCCCAAACACGTTGATGTTTCTAGTTAGTTGATGACTTTCATTTTGGTTATGCATCAATCATTTGTGGCCCTGGCAAAGCAGCAAAAATTGCCAACCGATTATTGCATGGATAAGAGAATCTTTATATATACTTTTCATAGCTTTTGCTCTTTGGGCTACTTAGCTGTGGTCACCAGGATAACAGAACCTGCATTAGAATGCAAAGTGGTCCTTTTAAATTACATGGAAGCTTCACCCCAACAGGCCAAGTTCCATACTGTCTTTAGTTACATTATTTTAGCTGTGATTTAGTGAACATTTTCTGTATATTGATAGTGGCTCAATAAAAAGAAGGAAAATGTGAAGAAAGCATACGCTAGGGGACTGATTAGTCAGTGTAACCTGCAAATAAATCCACCAATGATATTAGCCAACAATGATCTGCTGTATTTAACTGTTCATGCACCTCACCTGTATTAGTCACCTGAGGCATAATAACAGCAACACATAGAAACAGATGTATCCGTTTTCAAGTGATTTCCTTGGTATCAGGATGTCATAGATAAATATCCAGTCCCACAGGTTTCGTGCAAATATGCCCTAGCTGGAGAGCACCTTTAATATTAAGCATTTCAAGTAAACAGAAGGTTAATTAAGTCAAACTGTGTGTGTGTGTGTGTGTGTGTGTGTGTGTTTTAAACTTTACTTTAAATTATATGTTGAGTGATTGATGGCTGTCTATCAGAAAGAATTTGTAAAGATTGTGTTAAGTTTTTGTCATATTAAATAATGTTAATGAGACGCCATCCAAAAATGATCTAACTTGAACTGTATTTTTCCTGTTGTTCTTCTGGTCTTATTTCTGGTCCTGGTCCTGTTGTTCAGCTGCAAAGTAGGTTAGCTGAATTTTTAAACATTGATGTCATCAACACCTTTGGGGGTTTCTTACCAAAGCTACCTTCCTTCTATAGAAATACCATTTGGGGAAAGAAGCACAGTAGGTGCAATATTCATTTTTTCCCGATCTAACACAATGAACTGAACTTAGCAGGTAGAATATCTTCCCCTACTTAGTACTCCCTGAAGAAATTATGTCTCTTTTTTTTTTCAACTAATAAGAAAACTTTTCTTAAGATACAGAAGGATCTTGACAGAGTTGATCATTGGGAGCTATGTAACAAAATGAAATTCATGGTGAAAAAAGTAACAGTCGTACCTGGTTCAATAGTAGTAATTGTAAGAGAGATCTTGGAGTCCTAGTAGACAGTCATTTAAATATGAGACAGCCGTGTGTAGCAGCTGCCAAAAAAGCCGACAAAGTTCTAGGCTGCATCAACAGAGGGATAGACTCAAGAGCACGTGAAGTGTTAATACCACTTTATAATGCCTTGGTAAGGCCACACTTGGAATACTGCATTCAGTTTTGGTCACCACGATGTAGAAAAGATGTGGGGACTCTAGAAAGAGTGCAAAGAAGAGCAACAAAGATGATTAGGGGACTGGAGACTAAAACATATGAAGAACGGTTGCAGGAACTGGGTATGTCTAGTTTAATAGAAAGAAGGACTAGGGGAGACATGATAGCAGTGTTCCAATATCTCAGGGGTTGCCACAAAGAAAAGGAAGTCAAACTATTCTCCAAAGCACCTGAAGGCAGGACAAGAAGTAATGGGTGGAAACTAATCAAGGAGAGAAGCAACCTAAAACTAAGAAGAAACTCCCTGACAAGGTCCCTTCCAACTCTGTTATTCTATTCTACTTTCTGCAACAAAACTGTCACTCTTGCATCATATTATAAAGTATACATTCATCTCATACTGATGTTTAAATTACAGCTTTGCTATTATTTTATTCTGGCATACTTTATTTTCAGTTGTTTATTTTGGAAGGAGATGTATTGAACTAAATCTTGCTGGTACTATAATAGTACAATGACTTTACAAATAAAAATAAATAAAATAATGTGGTGAAAGCAATTCATAAGTTTAAGTTTCCAGAAAGGTTGCTGTACCATGTTGGTGCTAGTTTATTGTCTTTACATAATAGGTTGAAAGGCACAGCCTAATCTCCAAAAGAAAATGGATGAGAAAGTACAAAACCATCTGTGTTCATATAATACTGCATCCAGCGGAGCTCCTCCCTTTACATTTGAAATTAAATTACAAGATGAATTTACATATTTTGTGGGGTCCCTGAACTTTTACATTGATTTTGGGCCTGTGTTAATATGGTTCTGTTGTGGCCCAGCAGCGGCCGGCTGAGCTGTTGGTGGACTTTGACAGCTCAGCCTATTATGGGACTGCTCTTGAGGATGAGGAAGACTCTGGAGGGTGTTTGGAATCAGAGCAGAAACTAGAGAGTCCTGTTGGCCACCAGGTGGCATCTGAGTCAGGGAGCAGTGAAGAGGAACAGAAGGAGGTTGTCCCTGATGTGCGTATGTGTAGAACTGAGAGGAGAAAGGAACAGCTGTGGAGAAGACGTCATAGAAGGAAGTAGGGACAGCTGGCTAAGGTTGTGGCCCCTCACAAAGCGTTTATAGGTGGGGCGACGGGAGGGGAATCTTTGCAGGAAACAACAGTCCATTTTACTACCCGTTGAGAAAGCATTCCGTAAATTTAATCTTG
The DNA here is from genome assembly GCF_964273705.1 of Natrix helvetica. Classification (NCBI taxonomy): domain Eukaryota; kingdom Metazoa; phylum Chordata; class Lepidosauria; order Squamata; family Natricidae; genus Natrix; species Natrix helvetica. The sequence continues at coordinate 100,272,865 of NC_138548.1, forward strand.
GTTTCTTGAAGATAACTTTCTAGGTTCCTAGCCAAGGGGTGGCTTTATGCCTGTGTCTGCATATTCATTGGAATCCCGGGACAGAACAGCTTCCGATAATAACCTCTGTTGTATTATTAATTTGATGAAAGAAGGGCCAACCTTGGACCCTCCGCATCATGAAAACCGACCATTTTTCTTCTTATCTAAGGCAGAAAGGGCAATTGGAATAAAGTACATATTTTTGATATAATTCTGAATCTTGTTGCTTTTGGTCTTTTGGTTATAGTTGCCATTACGATATTGGATGCTGTAATTGGTGTTTTCATACGTGGGTATGGAATAGAAGTGTTCAGCTTGAGCTGAAGGAAGCTTCTTGGGTGAGAAGTGAAACGTCTTCAAAGAAAAAAACAGAAAGTCCAGTTGCCTCTTGAAAAAAAACAACTTTGGGACAATCATGACTTGGATGACTGAGTCTCCATAGACAACCCTATTCAGACTTTATGCCCAGAAGCCTTTTTCTACATCAGATCTCTCTTGCAGTGAGAGATCGGATGTTAATACAGGTGGTCCTCGACCTACAACTGTTTATTTCATGACTGTTCAAAAGTTACAGCCGTGAAAAAAGTGACTTATGACTGTTTTTCACACTTATGATCATTGCAGCATCCCCATGACTATGGGATCAAAATTCAGATGCTTGGCAACTGACTCACATTTATGACCGTTGCTGTGTCCCAGGTTCATGTGATTCCCCTTTTGGGACCTTCTGACAAGCAAAGTCAACTGGGAAGCCAACTTCACTTAACAACTGTGTTACTTCACTTAACAACAGCAGTGATTCATTTTAACAACTGTGGCAAGAAAAGTTGTAAAATGTGGCAAAGTTCACTTAACAAATGTTTGACTTAGCAACAGAAATGTTGGGCTCAATGGTGGTCGTAAGTCAAGGACTATCTTGTACTGTACAGTCAATGGATGAAAAAGTCTGCTTTTCAACATAACACTTTTGTAAGTGTTTCTGTATTTTCCAAAGGAGGCTCAATAATCTCCTTTTGCTTTTTATGTGCTTTGTCATGTCTTGTTTGGCCATTGAACAGGGAGTTAAAAGACAAAGCCCTTTGCTTTGGAAAGCTGTGCATTTAGCTCACATTTCAGCGATTGGAACAGTATTATATGAAGATTAAAGGCAATATCCCCTTCCTGTCTAGTTTTTTTCAGCCAAGAAGTTAAATTTCTTTTCCTAGTTGTAAAACAATGTATTGAGTTTACTAAAGGGGGGGGGACCCTAAGGTATCTTTTACTGTGGCTCCACAGAAACCCATCAGTAGTAGACAGTCTCAAGGCATCTTGATTTATTCAGACAAGCTGTCTTGCTCAGTCAGTGGGAAACAATTAATGGGCTCTGTAGAATGTCTCTTCAAGTTTCCAAGGATTGGGCAAATGATGATTGCAATGAAGTGGGGAAAATCTGTACTCTACCTTGACCCTAATTTTATTCATATTCTAGCTGATTTGACATACAAGCATTTGTGTTAGAGGATTTTGTTACTAGACGTATATAAGGATAGGAAGAAGGAAACAAAGAAAAAAGGTACTTTCTCCTTTTACCAAATATCTAAAAATAGAGACACAGTGAAAGGAATCATTCATGTAAGGATAGAGCAACCAAGAATGCTTTCCGCACTCCTGTTCTTCTTTTATAGCACTAACCAAAATTCTGTCACATTAAATAATGTACATTTTACATCTACTAGTTCCACTAGTATAGCAGGATACAGCCCAATAGCAATAACACTTGGACTTATATACTGCTTCATTGTGCTTTACAGCCCTCTCTAAGCAGTTTCCAGAGTCAGCATATTGCTCTCAACAATACAGGTCCAGGATGGCAAACCTATGGCACACATGCCACAGGTGGCACGCAAAGTCCTCTCTGCGGGCACACCAGCCGTCGCCCCAGCCCAGCTCCACCCCACATGCGCATGTGCCTTCCTCCAGCCAGGGGGTCTTCAGGTCTCTGCTGTGCATGTGTGGGCAGGTGGTATGCATGTATAGGGGGTGCTCGCATTGCATTTTGGGGCTTTGTGGCACCCCTGTGCCCCATTTTGGCTTCCAGGTTGGTGCAGGAGTCCTTCCAGGCCCAAAATGTGTGGTGCGCCCCTCCCACACCCCATTTTGGGCCTGGAAGGCCTTCTGCACCAACCTGGAAGCCAAAAATGGGTGAAGGGGTGGGATGCATGCACAGGGGATGTGCATGCATGCTTGGGGGCACTCACCTTGCATTTTGGGGTTGCACATGCGCTTTGGCCACTTGGCACCAAAAAGGTTAACCATCACTGATATAGGTCCTCATTTTACCAACCTCAAGCCTCCATTCTACCTCTGCAGGCATGGGGGTGGGGCAACCGCCCGAGGCAGAACAGTGTAAAGATGAGGTTATTTTGAGCTCCCATCCAGTAAAAGGGACATTGAACTAGAATCTCAAACTCTGTTTGCAATCTAACTGAAATCAGCTGCCCGGGATTTCCCCCACCCCCTCGAACATCCCATTTCAGTGAGAAAGGCTGATTATCTTTCCTGAGATGAAGGACTCTGTTGTGATTAAGAAAATGTGTTAAAAAGGGGCCAAGAGTTGCATAAGAAATGCAGCGTCTACCACCTAGCTCAGTGATGGCGAACCTATGGCACGCATGCCACAGGTGGCACGTGGAGCCATTTGTCATGCGCGCGCTGGCCAGCTGAGTTCACCCTTTTTTAAAGCCATTTTTTGCCCTCCCCAGGCCCCAGAGACTTTATAGGAGCCTGGGGAGGGCAAAAAGAGCCTCCCCCACCCCACCCCACCCGGACGCCCTCCGGAGGCATCAGGGAAGCCTCCGGACGGTCCCTGAAGCCTTTGGAGCGCTTAAAATGACCCTCCGAGCAAATCAGAAGTCACTTCTGGTTTGCTCGGAGGGTCATTTTGAGCGCTCCGAAGGCATCAGGGAAGCCTCCGGACAGTCCCTGAAGCCTTTGGAGCGCTTAAAACGACCTTCCGAGCAAACCAGAAGTGACTTCCAGTTTGCTCGGAGGGTCATTTTGAGCGCTCCGAAGACATCAGAGAAGCCTCTGGACCGTCCCTGAAGCCTTCGGAGCACTCAAAACGACCCTCCGAGCAAACCGGAAGTCACTAATGTCACAGATATTAAATTGCGAGGGACAATAAAAATTTCAGGTTGAAATGTTCATGTTATAAATGATTACAGCAGAAATTCTTTCTTTCTTGTTTCTCCTAGATTCTCCAAGGGAAATATGACAAAAGAAAGGCTGAGGAGATAAATATTCCTTTTCCTCCTTTTCCCTTGCTTGTATTTAAATTAAAAACAAACTTTCTTTCTAGATGAAAAGGGAGGCTTGAGTTATCTTCTACATCAGGGATTGTTTGATTTATTTATTTATTTATTTATTTATTTATTTATTTATTTATTTATTTAATTAATTAATTAATTAATTAATTAAATTTATAGACCGCCCCCTCTCCCCGAAGGGACTCGGGGCGGTGTATAGACACCACATTAAAACCTAATATAAAATGGATACACTTAAAAACCAATTAAACAATAAGGCTGTACAGGGTAATAAAAGTTAAAAATCAGCTTAAAACAACCCAAAAAATTTAAAAGTACAGAATTGAGGGACTAGATTGGGATTAGGCCAGGCCCGCTAAACTAAACAGGTGGGTCTTGAGCATCTTACGGAAGGAGCGGAGATCAGTGGTTGTTCTGATGTCACGGGGGAGGTCATTCCAGAGGGTCGGGCCCATCACAGAGAAGGCCCTACTCCTGGGCGTTGCCCGCTGGCACTGCCTCGTGGACGGCACCCGGAGGAGCCCCTCCCTGTGAGAGCAGATCGGCCGAAGGGATGTATGGGGCAGGATACAATCCCGCAAGTACCTCGGTCCTGTGCCATGGAGCGCTTTAAAGATGATAACCAATACCTTGAAACGCACCTGAAAAGCCACAGGTAGCCAGTGTAGCCTGCGCAGGAGGTGTTACGTGGGAGTACCTAGAGACTCCCGCAACAACCCGCGCGGCCGTATTCTGAACCAGTGATGTCAAACTGACAGCCCTCTGGCCAGATGCGTCACGTGCAGTCCACTCCCACCCCAGCTCCACAAAGGCGAAAAAGTCGTGATACGTCGCATGATGTCACGGGATGCAATCAGGTTTGACACCTGTGTTCTACATAGTGTTTCCAACCTGTTTCAGCCTAGAGAAAATACTATATTTGAGTAACAGTCTGGTATTTTCCCCGAAGGGTTGGCATGTAGACTGCTGAGAATGCAAGTAGGAGCTTCCCATTCACTATCTACTATTAAAGTACTTTGACTTACTTTTATTCCAATAATGTACATTTATAATGTCAATTTTATTTGCAGTGTTCAAAATAAATGTCAGTGCATGTCAATGCATTCCTGCCAGATGGATGATGCCAATAATGACATGTCCACGTATAACCTTTAAAAGCCATTATTACATTGAAAGTAGCATTCATTTACTAAGTACCTTGGGTTCTCCATGTTCTTACTAGCTTCAAAGAAGATTATAATATTAATTTTAACATTTTGGATGACTTAAGCAAGGTTATGGTTTTCAATGTGGTCCACATAGAAAGTAAAATATGTAGTCTGTTTCTTTCTGTAGCACCTCTATTCAAGTCATGGCATCTCACAATAGGTTTGCTCAACTGTGAGAATTTCCTCTAGCAATATGGCTCCTTGGGAGTAGCAAGATACAGATTAAAGTTTGTGTGTCTATATCACTAATACAAGGAGGGTCAAGATCTTTGGATTATAATTCTTAAGGATGATTTTTCAGAAACTGATAAGCCATTCAAACAATTCCATCAGTAGGGTTCTTTTCTGAGAAATACATCAGGTTCTGAACCTAAGAAACTTACATACAAAATTCATAAAGGTCATGGACTGCTGTGAAACTCAGAACAGGGATAAAAAGGAAATCAGGAAATATTTATGTAGATAAGGATGATGAAAAGAAAGACTAGATCATTAATCACATTGAATTTCGTTAATATCATGGTGAGTGGAAGAATGACATGGCCAATATTAAGTAAAGCTCTCTGTTTTTTATTGCCCTATTGGGTTTATATTGTTGAAGTTCCCAAAATAAACTAATGGGCTACTCCTCTTTGTTCATATTAAAACAGCTTCTGACACATTGCAATGTAGATAAGGATTATTTTTTAACAGTATAAATTAAATTCGTGGAGGTTATGAATCAAAAATACTAAAAAGTCATTGTCAGCGTCCCAAATATCATGCAGAATTAAATCATTATGCAAGGCAAAGTTGTCCTTAAAACTCCAATTTAATAAGACAGACATGTTGGCATTATGCTGTGAAATTTCAACTCTAATGTACATCCTGTAGGTTCACCCAGTTGAAAGTTCATTATCTATCCCCACACCCCATAATTCATCACATGGTCCAATCTTCATCTTCCACGCTGGCATGTACACCCCTCTGCTTCCGGTCAGGTGTCGAGGTACGGAGACAAAAGACGACCTTGAGCTTCTAAGAAAAACCATAACAATACATTCCACAATCCTACTCCTTTCTATTCTCCCCTCCCAACTACTACACTAATGAAACAGCATAAGAAATTAATAAAAAGTGTGGCAGGCCAAAGATCCTAAAAGGAACATAACTACAAGCCTGACAGTCATATCTGTTCATTCATTAAAGTTGAGAGTGGATCCTTACATCTAAAAAACCTTTTTTTTTAATGTTTAGTATGTCACTTAGGTTTTGTGATGCATTTTTCACTCCAATTGAATCAATAATCTCCTCATTATTATTTTGTTTGTAAATGCATTATTGCTTAATTTTCTTTTATGTCAGCATGCAGGAAAAATATCCCTAACATAACTCCTTACATTATAACCATATAAAAAGAATATAAAATTGTTTTTATGTCAATGTCCTCTTGATTTGCAAGTACTACTTTTAGGTGGGTAATGTTGTTATTGAACTCAGTTATGTTTTATCTGGACTTTTAGAAACAGACTGAGATCAGGACAAAGTTTGACTGTATTGGGATGCCTGCTGTCAAGATAGCAGTAGCAATAGCACTTAGACTTATATACTGCTCTATAGTACTTTACAGGACTTTCTGAGTGGTTACAAAGATCAGCATATTGCCCCCAACAATCTGGGTCCTCATTTTACCAATCTCGGGAGGGTGGAAGGTTGATTCAACTTTGAGCCAGTCAGGATCGAACTACTGGCAGTGAGCAGAGTTAGCCTGCAATACTGCGTTCTGACCAGTGGGTGCAATTTAGATTCTATCCAGTTTGGGTGAACCAGTAGTGATGGCAGCGGGAAGCTCCACCTATCCGCCCGGATGGCATCACGTCCTGTTTTTGATGCTCTGTGCATACATACTCACATTTGCGAACTGGTAGCGAAGGTAAGTTGATTTCACCCCTGATTCTAACCATTGTGCTAATGTGGCTCCTTAGGGTGGCTGAGGCCACCTGCAACAAATGGGTGAGCCCTTTTTCTCCTTGGAGTGAGTGGCCTCGGAGAAACACCAGAATGAGGAAAGGGGAGCACTTTTCCTCATGGTCTGCAGCTTCTTTTGTTCTCCCTCCTGATAATAAAGTGGCCAGCAGTTCCCACAGGTCAGTCGAGGAGGAGGCTGAGATGTTTCTTTGAGGTTGTCCAGAACATTGGTGGGAGGGAGGAATCACACAAACCTGTATAATTTGAGGAAGGAGGAGTCAGTGACTCATATGTCTGCTAGCAAGGTAGCCTGATTGGAGGTGCTGGCAATTGAAACCTAAGCTCTCTTCCTCCCTAAATGGAGAGGACCTTTGGGGACATGCCAGAATCATGGTCTGGGGCTCTCATTGTTCCCCTCCCCATTAAAGTGGCAGGCAGTTCCATGGGTCAATGGAAGGAGGACGAGGAGCCTTCATCGGAGCTCTCCTGAAAGATGGGAGAGAAGAGGAAATAGTGCAGGTCTATACCATATGTAGGAAGAAGAGTGACCTAACTAGTCACAGGTTTTCTAGTATTTTACTCTTTGGCATAGGCTTTTACTCAATTTAAGGAATTTTTTAAAGAGTTAAATCCACCATAAACATGAAAATAAAAGAAAATAAAATAGTCTTTTCTTTTTAAAGACAGTTTAACTCTTTTTTTTTTATAGTCAAGTGATTTTGGTCATTTTCATAACCTTACAAACTCTTAAAAGATTTATTTAAGCATAACAAATTTCAGCCGAAAGGAGAAACCATTTATGAAGTCAAAATGAAATGAAACTTTGGATGTATAAACAGAAAACTCCTTTCAAGTTAAAAGTACATTTTTGCAGTGAGTGAGCTATGACTTGAGTCATGCTTATCAGTATTCCTTATATTTGTGTCAAGGTAAAAATAGATTAAATAATGCAGCCTTTCCATCTTGTTTATAGAAGATCCCATAGGTATGCAAGATGGCAGAGGCATGAACATTCTGGAAAACTTAGCATTGTCATACCAAACCAGCCTTTTTCCAGGGCGCTGCTCTGGAGAGTCCAAAGAAGGGTTAAACACAGCCAATCTGCCCAGAACTGAATTGAAAACTTTAAGCCACGCCTCTGGTGCTGACTCCCCTCAGATTTTTTCAATTCAGCTAGCCCAGTGGACGCGCTTTAAGAATTTCTCCAGTTCTAAGATTGATTCCTTGGACTCTCCCGAGGAAGAATAATTTTTTAAAACAGTATATTTAAGGATTTTTAGAGCAGGCTGGTGAGTTTAAATTTAAGTTTGTTTTTTTCCCTTTTTAATTGGGTTTTTCTCACCCTTTCGGCTCTCCTGGAGTCCGGGGCTTTGCTCTGGCTCCTGGAAGCCACAGGCAGCTGTTGGGGGAAGCATGTGGGTCGGGGTGCCGACGCCAGCGCTGTTGGGGCACCCCTACTGGGGGCCGATTCCCGCTGGAAGCCCTCCGTTGCAATTTGTGCTTCTAGCAAGTCAAATTGCTGCGTGGGCTTCCAGGGCAGCCATTTTGGCTTCTTCCCTCTTTAAATTTGGCGCGCAAAGCCCCGGTGAGTTCCGGCCGCCATTTTGGATTGCGCAATCTTCCGGCTTTACTTTTAAAAGTTTTTTGCCGCAGCTGCCTGGTGCCTGGCTCTTTGCAGGAGCCGCGTGGAGTCAGACTTGCCCGGTGTGACCGGCGACCTGGGCCCCAATCCAAGCAAGTGATAGCGGCGTGGGATCGTGGCCTGCTGGGTCGCCTCCTTTACTCTCCTGCTGGGAGCGAATTCTGCTCGCGCCTAAGAAATTCCAAGCTACTTCAGGCCTTGCAGTTTCTCTGTCTCCTCAGGAGCATCGTGCTGCGGTGGGCTTTCTGGAGGTGGTGAGTGGTGGTTTTCCCATCCCCCTACTGCCCCAACCAGTGATTGTTACCATGGCAGATCAGGCCCCTGAGACTTCTGAGGGTGTCTCTTCCAGAGCCCCTGTAAGACAGGCCGGGAAAGCAGCCAGGGAGGCCATTAGAGGGAGTAAGCCTTACTCCAGGCATGGCCCCAAGCAGGGCTCAGGCCTAGACAAAGATGCATTAAGGCGACAGAAGGCCTTAGAAAAACAGTTTTCCAAAGCCCAACAGCAGGCCCAATCTTCCCTTTCGGTGTCTCCTGGGGAGCCCTCCAGGGAAATTCCTCCAGCCCAGGGAGGCCCCATTTCTGATAGTGAAGAGGAAGGGGATTCCCTGGCCATGGCAACTTCTCCAGGCCATTCCATGGCTGATCAGGCTGATCTCTTTGCCTGTCCCTCTGATATGGAGGAGGGACCAGCTCCAATGGGGCCCTTAGCCCCTCAACAGCCGATCCCCGGGCCCACTCAAGGGGTTCGCCCCATTGAGGACCAAGGGCCTAACCTATCCACTGAAATGCAGGAAATAATTAACAGGGCCATTTCCCAGGGCATTGAGGCAGGGATGCGAAAAGGTGGCAAGCGCACTCGCAAGACCCACCATTTGCAACCCCAGGAGGATTCCAGAGAGATGACTCCTAGCCTTCCTCCTCCGTCCCTGCATTCTTCAGTGGCCTCCGATGAGTCAGACTGGGAGGAAGAAGAGGAATTTCTTCCTAGGCAGGAAGCTGAATTCTCTGGGGATGAGGCAAGCCCCACCAAAAAGCCGGCCTTTTCAGGCTTATTTAATTTGGATAATTTCAAAACCATTTTAGATAAGGCTAAGATCTCAACTCACATGGGGTCCACCCCCCCAGCTCAGGTGGTTGTAGACCCTGATGATCTATCTGGGGATCTCTTTGAGGAACCCATTTCGGTCCAGGAAATAGTTCCTGTACCCAAGATGTTCCTCAATTTAGTTCAAAGAGAGTGGGCGCAGCCAGCTACCATGGCTACCCCCAGCAGCCATGACAAGAAGCTATATACGGTGGATGCCAGCCTGGAGGAGCTGCTCAAGCTCCCCCCTATCGATCCCCCTGTAGCGGCTCTTACCTCCTCTTCTGTGCTCCCTCCTGACCTGTTGGAGGGGCTCAAGGCTGAGGACAAGAGAACCGAAACTGCTTGTCACAAGACCCATCAGGCAGCTGCATGGGCCATTAAGTCCTCCGCTTCAGCCTCCTTTTTCTCCAGGGCGGCTCTCCTGTGGCTGAGGCAGTTGTTGAGGAAGATACCTGCCAAGGACGTTAAAGTCAGGCAGGATATCAATAAAATCATGGCAGCCACAGAGTACACTGCTGATGCCACTCTGAATGCTGCTAAGTTTGCCTCGCGTGCCCTAGCGTCTAATGTTACTTCCAGACGCCTCCTGTGGCTTAGGCACTGGAATGTGGATATGCGCTCCAAATGGAAGCTTGTTACTGCCCCCTTTAAAGGGGACAAGCTGTTTGGTGAGGTCCTTGATCCAGTCCTTGTAGAAAACAAGGACAAAAAGAAAGTGATGCCATCAGTCACCAAAATGCCTGATCGTAAAGGTCCTGGCTCTTACAGGAGGCAGGCCTTTCGGAACAATGAGCCCTCCACCAGCTCCGCCCCCTATCATCAGGCGTATCCCCAGCAGGGTGAGCGGTCTCAGGACCGTCAGTCCTTTCGAGACAGAGGTCGCCAGCAGCCCTTCTCCAAGCGGCCATTTCGGGGGGGCTCCGGCTCCCGACCCTTTAGGAGGTATAAATGACCATCACAGGTCAGCTCCCATAGGAGGGCGGTTGCAGTTGTTCCACGCCAAATGGGAGCAGACCACGTCGGACCAGTGGGTTCTTCAAACGGTCCGCATGGGTCTCACTTTAGAATTCTGGTCCCCCCCTCCCCGCCACTTCATCCGGTGTCCAGTTCCCTCAGGGTTAGTCAAAAGATCCCTCATGGAACAGGAGATAAGGCACCTCAAGGAGATCAGGGCCATAGAACCTGTCCCAGCAGGCCAGGAAGGAAGAGGGTTTTACTCCATCCTGTTTCTGGTCCCCAAAAACTCAGGAGGGTGGAGGGGGATATTAGATCTAAAGAGGTTCAATCACCACGTGACATATCGCAGGTTCAAGATGCAGTCCCTCCAGTCCATCTTGGGGTGCATCAGGCCAGGCGATATACTAACGTCCATAGACCTCAAAGAGGCCTACCTCCACATCCCTATCCGCAAAGCCCACCGCAAGTTCCTGAGGTTCTCTTACGCGGGCCTCCATTACCAGTACCGGGCAATGCCATTCGGCCTGTCATCGGCGCCCAGGACATTCACAAAGGTTCTCGCAGCCGTGGCGGCTTTTCTACGGTCACGTCCGGTCAGACTCCACTGTTACCTAGACGATGTTCTCATTCTGTCATCATCGCATCAACAAGCTGTCAGCGACCTAGAACACACCATGCAGGCGCTCCGGGACCACGGGTTCACCATCAACCTGGAAAAAAGTCATCTCGTTCCCACGACCAGACTGAAGCATCTAGGGGCCGTCATCGACACCACCTCGTGCACGGTACCCCGGTGGTCGTTCAGGTGCAGCAGTCACGTCTAGTCAAGGTGGTTCAGCTCTCACAGCTCCTCGGCAAGATGATCTCGTGCCTGTCAATCGTGCCTTGGGCGAGACTTCACTCCCGTCCCCTTCAGTGGCTCCTGCTTCCATATCAAAGAACAAACGAAAGCAGCTCAACAAGACTGATTCCAGTTCCAGCAGAGGTACGTCGCTCTCTAAAGTGGTGGTTGTCTCCGGCCCTGTTAAAGGGGTCGCCATTCAAGGAGCCAGTCAGGCTCACCATCACAACGGATGCCAGCCTGTTCGGTTGGGGGGCCCACTGCCACAACCAGCTCGCACAGGGCAGGTGGTCCCCTTCCGAAGCCGCTCACAGCATCAACTGGCTGGAGCTGAGGGCAGTCAGGCTTGCGCTGAAGCGCTTCCAGAGCACCGTTCAGGGCCACCACGTGCGCATCATGACAGACAATGTCGCCACCAAGGCGCACATCAATCGACAGGGGGGAACGCGCTCCAGATCCCTGATGAAGGAGGCAGAGCTCTTGGGTCGATGGGCGGAGAGGTATCTTCTTTCTCTTCAGGCGGAGCACATCTCGGGCACGAGCAACACCCAGGCGGACTGGCTGAGCAGATCCACAGTCGACCACTCGGAGTGGCGTCTACATCCGCTGCTGTTCCAGCAACTGTCCCAGAGGTTCGGCCTCCCGCTGGTGGACCTGTTCGCCACCGCGGCCAACGCGCATCTTCCGCGGTTCTTCACAAGGTTCCACGACCCGAGGGCGGAAGGAGTCAACGCGCTGCACGGCCCGTGGCCGAAAGGTCTGCTTTACGCTTTCCCCCCGCTACCTTTTCTTCCCAGAGTCATCAGGAGGATCCTAGCAGAGGAGGCGGAGGTGCTGCGGGTAGCACCGTACTGGCCCAGGAGAACCTGGTTTGCAGACTTGGTGAATCTTTCGATCACACCACCGTGGCGGATTCCTCCACAGGACATCTCTCTCAGCCAGGGGGCCCTTCAACATCCAGAACCCCAGTGGCTGCAGCTGGCCGTCTGGCACTTGAGAGGGATCTCCTAAGCAGAGGCAAGTTGTCAGACAAGGTGATTGGCACCATCCAAGCGTCACGACGGCAGTCCATGACGCGCGTCTACGATGCCACTTGGAAATCCTTCGCCAGCTGGTGCACGGCTCATGGTACGTCTGCGCCCCTTGCTTCGGTTCCTGTCATCCTGGACTTCCTGCAGGAAGGTTTGGACAAGGGCCTGGCACCTAACACCCTGAGGCGCCAGGCGGCAGCCCTGTCAACCATCCTCTCAGTTGAGGGCTACGCATCTCTTGGCCGGAATCCGACCATCCGCAGTTTCCTCAGGGGAGCGACCAACCTGAGACCCCCAGTGGTCCACAGATACCCATCTTGGGATCTCAATGTAGTGTTGCAGTCCCTCATCGGGCCCCCGTTTGAGCCCATTAAGACGGCCACTCTCAGACACCTCACATTCAAGATGGTTTTTCTGGTCGCTATCACGTCTGCTCATCGCATATCGGAACTGGCTGCCTTGTCAGTCAGAGAGGACTTGTGTCTCATTCGTAACGACAGAGTAATCCTGAGGCTGGACCCTTCCTTCATTCCGAAGGTCAATTCCTGGTTTCATCGGGCGCAGGAGGTGGTCCTTCCGGATTTTTGTCCGCATCCTCGGCACCCGAGGGAAAAGCGCTGGCACATGCTGGATGTGCGCAGGACTATTCGCAGATACATCAAGCGCACGGCCAGTTTTCGGAAATCCAAATCTCTATTCGTCTCCTTTCAACCAGCTTCTCAAGGCAAGAAGGTCTCTTCATCTACCATCGGCGGATGGCTGCGAGCCTGCATTGCGCTTGCCCACGTTTTACAGTCCGTTCCTGTGCCTCGCAATATCACAGCACATTCGACTAGAAGCGCCGCCACCATAGCTGCCTGGTCTACACAGGCACCGATTGAAGAGATCTGCAAGGCGGCCACCTGGACTTCTCTGTCTCCATTTGTCCGAAATTACAAACTGGACAGTTTTGCATCGGCAGAAGGGGCCTTTGGGAGGCGTGTTCTTCAGGGCATCCATACCAGCGGAGCGACCCTGATGGCTGAGCCTTCCCGCCCTAGTGACAGTTAGCTTGGACATGTCCCTTCTTTGGACTCTCCAGAGCAGCGCCCTGGAAAATGACCATTGTCTTACCTGAAGGGTCCTTTTCAGGGCGCTGCAACGGAGAGTCCACCCCGCCCTGGGGTCTATTCTCCGCTGGTGTTTGTGAAGTCACAGTGTTGTTTGTTGTTTCTGTTATTGTTGTTGGACTATTTTTGACTTGTTCCATATTAGACTTCCAGTTGAAGTTTCAGCGCGCAACTGTTCTACGTCTTCATTGAATAAATCTGAGGGGAGTCAGCACCAGAGGCGTGGCTTAAAGTTTTCAATTCAGTTCTGGGCAGATTGGCTGTGTTTAACCCTTCTTTGGACTCTCCGTTGCAGCGCCCTGAAAAGGACCCTTCAGGTAAGACAATGGTCATTCTGAAATGGCATACAAGTGATGTTGATGTTTAAGGAAGGTTAGTTTATGTATAGAGTTCAATATATAATAGCAACTCCAAAAAAGCAATACAGATTTTCCTGACTCAGTGGAGACAGCATCTTTGTGAAGCGGGAGGAGCTGGGAGCGGCTTCTTTGTGCCTTGTAGAGCCTCTGGAACACTTTTTTAGCACTAGAAAGGTTGCGGCCGCCATTTTGGGCACTGTATTTGGGTGCAAAGCCGGTAGTGACTTCTTCGTGCCTTGCAGGGCCTCCGGAGTGCTTTTTTAGCGCAAAAAAGGTTGTGACTGCCATTTTCAGTGCCGTTTTAGCGCGAAGCCGGGAGCAGTTTCTTCATGTTTTTTAGAACCTCCAGAGCCCTTTTTTTAACACAGAAAGAGTTGATGCCGCCATTTTAAGCGCCCTTTTGGCACAAAAAAGCCCGTGGCCGCCATTTTTACAGCACTATCAGTAGCAGTGGCCATTTTGAAGCAGGTTACAATTCAAAGAGCCCTTCTTCTCCGGAGCCAGCCCAGATGCAGGGGTTTCCCTTTAGGTCATCAGGCTTGTTTCTAGTACAAGATCATTCCTGATAGCATTCACTTAGCCGACTTCTCCATTCCAGACAGCAAGGCAGACAGGGAATTGGAGGAAATAGGTCATCTCCCTGAGGATCAGGAGCTAACAGCCCTGCCTCAACAGCTTGAGGCCGTTGGCACAGGGACCAGTGGGTCTCTTGTTGCGGGGTAGAGACAGGCCCAGGCATGCCTGTCACAGGAGCCATATCTGCTCTCATTTTCCCAGTGCCCGGGCCCTGGTGTGCCCTTTATTGGGATAGTCACCTGCATTGTCTTAACCTTAGTTATCTAGTCAGTCAGTGTCAGCTGCAATGGAAGGAGGTGCAAGGGAGGCCTCATCCCCTTTGTTTGATGACCCTCTAGAGGGCCCATCGATTCTTCACCTATCCAACAGGCGTAAGTTACCTCCCCCTAAGAAGGGAGGAAAATCCAGGGGTAAATCAAAGGCCGTTATTTAGGGAGAGATCGTTTCTTTTCATGTGCATCTGTATTAGTCTTTGTCAAAAAAGCTGGGGATCTCAGCAGGAAGAGGAGGGACTTAAATTTTGCAGACTCAGATCTATTGGATGGTACATGAGAATAACCCACACAAGGATGCTGTCTCCACTTCTTCAGAAAATGAACGTATCAGGTAAGCCAACGCTACATTCTACTTATAACAAACAGATCCAGATCAAAGCTGCCACAAGAACACTAATTCATCAGCTCAGCTGCCACACTGAAACCATTTCATACGTTGATAGAAAAGTCTCTAGTGAGTCCACAAGGCAAGGGTATCAACATACACTATTAAACACAAATTTATTAGATAAAAATTATTGAAGAGACTGAAAAACGGAAGGTACAGTATTTTTCAGAGTATCAGACGGACCTTTATTCCTCAAAAAAGAGGCTAAAAATCTGGGTGTGTCTTATACACTGAATACAGCATTTTTTGCCTCCCGAAACCTTGTGTCCTTCACCAAAATGGCCATGCATAGCTTTAGGAGGCTTCCAGAGAGCTCTTGGGGGCTGGGGTGGGCAGAAATGAGTGAAAATGGGCCCGTTTTTTGCTCCCTCCTCCAGCCCCTAGCAGCACTCTATAAGCTTCCTAAAGGCTATCCATGCCCTTTTTTGACAAAAAACAGGCCTGTTTTCACAAAAAATGAACCATTTTTTGCTCATTTTTGCCCCTCCCCCCACACCCCAGGAGCACTCTACAAGCTGCCTAAGGGTTATTCATGCCCTTTTAAAAGGGGAGGGGGCATTTTGGGAGGCTTGCAGAGTGGAAAAACGTTTTTTTTTTAATTTGCCTCTTCAAGACCTTGGTGCATCTTATGCTCCAAAAAATACAGCACTTGCGACACAGAATTACAAAGCAGAGCCGTTTGGCAGCATTTTTCATTAATCTGAACACCCAAGAGTAAATTTTATTACTGGGTTTGATATATGATATTTTTCAAGATTACATTGATGATGATATACTCTTAGAAACCTGTTGTATTAAGAGCTACTCAAATCTCTCTACTTTTTCTTCCTATCCTTTAGACAGGGAATCTTTATTTTGTTTGTTGTTATTTTCATTTTTTTTATTTCCATTCTGTCTCCTTTCCTGCTTTGCTTAGCAGAGAGATCTTGCTTGCTTGCTGCCATTCTTTACTTAATTCAGGACAGCCAGCTCCAGCCTCCTTCCTCATCTTCCCTGCCCAAAATTTGCCTCCATGCTGTTCCTACCCCAAAACTCTCTGCTGCCTCAAAAGTGCTACCCATGACAGAGTGTGGAGCAAAGATTGATTGCTTCACACTCTAATATTACTTGTGTTGGTGGGGGTACCTGTGGTGGCCCTGGCACTCTGCTAGTGAAAACGGTCTCCCAAGCTCCATTTTCGACTTTGACAGCCTCTTGCAACCTTCTGCCAGTGAAAACGAAGCTTGTGGGCGGGGACATGCATGGCCCTCTTGAGCTCTGTTTTCATGGCAGAAGCACCGCGGGCTGGTCCCTTGCTGTTTCCAGGGTGGCCCCATGGGCAAGATCTAAACACCCCATGGACCGGGTCTGGCCCTCAGGCCTTGAGTTTGACACCCTGGCTATAGTTCATCAGCCCTCACAACAGCACAACTGTCCTTCAAGACCAAAATTCAACTGCTTCTCCCCTTTTCTCATGCCGTTTACTGACCTGCATCAACATATCAGCAGCCAAATCAGGCCACTAAAAACCATAAGCTGCAAACAGGAAGCTGCAAATCATGTTTGAGTTCACAAATTCCCCTATGTAAAATAATCATCTTAGAACTGCGCATAATTCCATACAGTATAAAATGAAACCAGGAATAAAATTCATGGTGAACTTATTTTAAAAGGTATTCTATTGAAAAGAAGGAAAATGTTTAGGCATCTATAAGAACTATCTGCAGCTAAGATATTAGAGTTGAATTCATTGGCTTTTGCGAACATTAGCTATACCGGGATAGGCTCTTAACCTTATTAGTGTCAACAGATAATGTTTAAGTACTCACATTACAAGGCAGGAAAAGCGACACTACAGCAATAACTGCTAAGCAACTTTGAAGATGAAGGCAAAGAAATAGTCATTAATAGGATCCACGTACTTTCTGCAAGTAAGATTGGGCTCTTTTATATGGTAGTGACAATGGAGATCTTAAGGGGTTATGCTACTTCCACTGTTATTGAATATAAAGAACATTCTCCCATCACTTTTGAATAATGCTATTTAAGTGAGAAATTGGGGAATCTGAGATGTTAGCTTTCTGGTAAGCTTATCTTTTTTTCTTAGCCTTTTTTTCTTTTATAAACTGCATCATTCGTCAGGTTTACTGTGCCATTATGGGTAGTTTTTATTATCTCTAAGATACAGGGCTGTCCTATTCACATAAAATGGTAAAGACTCCCTTGAGTCAGATTCAGTTCCTAGTGACTTCATGGAAATAACTATCTAGTTTTCTTGGCAAACACAAAGAAGTAGTTTGCCCTTGCCTTGTTTTTGTTTTATTCCCCCAAGGTAACCTGCAGGCATGATAGACTCCTAACCTATTACTAATTTCTGGTAGAATATTTTGTTTTCTGTTAGTACTGGGGTAGGAGACTATCAGTAAAGTATATTGGGAAGTAAAGAACATAGAAAAGCAGTGTTGGAAGGGATCTTAGAGGTCTTCTAGTCCAACCCCCTGGTCAAGCAGGAACCCCTATGCTATTCCATGTCAAATGGCTGTAAACCATTGAAAACCTCCAGTGATTGAGCGTCCATGGTTTCTCGAGGCAAGCTGTTCCACTGGTTATTTATTCTCAGTGTCAGGAAATTCCTCCTTAGTTCCAGGTTGCTTCTCTCCTTGATTAGTTTCCCTTCATTGCTTCTTCTCCTGCCTTCTGGTGCTTTGGAGAATGAGTAGACCCCCTTTTCTTTGTGGCAGCCCCTCAAATATTGGAAGACTGCTATCATGCCACCCCTAATTCTTCTTTTCTCTAGAGTGGACATCCCTGTTTTCCTTCTAACCGCTAATCCCTCTAACTGTCCACAAGAAAGTTGCTTCCCATAACCTGCAGTTATGCGGTCCCTGTCCTGTCCAATGGGGAATATGGGCAGCCGTTTGCCTCCAAAGCCACAATGGTTCCAATGATACCTAAAAAAAAAAATCCTCAGGATCTGTTTACCTATAGGACCATCTCCTACCATGTCTGTCTAATCAGAATCAATCCGGAAGAGTTAATGTGTTCCAGAACCCACCTATAAAGCACTGACCCAGGAGATGTGCCTTCTCTGTAGGTGCACCTACCCCATGGAATAGAATTTGCCCTATATCCAAATAGTCCCCACCCTGCTGTCTTTTCATAAAAGATATAAAAACCTGGCTCTCTAGGTCATCATTGTCATCAGCCATTTGTTCTTGTCTGACCCTTGGCCACTTTATGGATTAGCACTCTCCATGCCCTCTCCATGCCATCTGGGTAGAGTATAGTAATTCATTTCCTGATAATATGCCTTGCTTTTATGGTCATTTGAATGTATTTTCTCCTTTTCCAGATGTATTACAACAGTAGCCCCCAACCTTTTGGAAACCAGGGATCGTGTTCTGACCTAGGCTTCCTGATACAGTAAAATGCACACGATTAAGTCCAAAAACCCTCTTTCTATTACAAAGGCTGTGAATTATATTCATTCACAACCCTAATGAGTTCTACAGCAGGCTGCCAAAGTCCTTCAGGATAAGGTTGATATGCACCCAGCTTTATCCTTTTTGAAAACACTGCCAAAGTCTTAATTGGCAATTAGCTAAGCAAGGTCACATGAAACAAAGAGTCCAAACGTATTTTCAGAAGGTAAACTGACCAGCATGAACCAAGTTGCTTCCTGCAAAGGCTCATGTGCCTTTGCTCCTCCTTTATGTCCTATGGAAGGGGACAATCACCTCCAGACCTTACTCCTGAGTTGTCCCTTCTGTTTTAACTGTCCCTGCCTTCTGGCAACTCTGCACATGCGTGCACTGGGAACAGGGGGAGCCTATTCCTCTGCCTCGCTGCTGTCTGACTGTGGAGACTCCAGAGGCAGCACATAATTCCCAGATGGCCCTGGCCCCCTCTCTGCCTCTGATGCAGAGCCCTCATCCAAGCCTCCCCAGACTCCAGGACTGGCCCGTGTTCCTCCCCAACCTCCTCGCTGTCCAACTCTGCTGCAAGCTCTGCAGGCCGCTGGCAGACGACAACAGATCTGTTCCCTGGAGAAAGGATTTCTGCAGACCGGAGGGAGCATGGTTTCGCTTAGTGCCTGCATCCTGCAGATGGGGCTTTGCTTGTTTGCGCAGCCCAATTGCTAGCATGTTGCAGACTGCTGCCGATCCATGGACCGGGATTGGGGACCTCTGTATTACATGTTTTCTTGGTCTTTTCTTTTCTACTTTTTAAACCCTAATGTGTAAGGCACCTAGAGTTACTCCAGTTACTCCCAACTATTGAGTAAACATGCAAGCTGAGTTCAAGGAAACTTAAGAATTTTGGTATTGGATTGTTCTCATTCAAACCAAGCCTTTTAGAATTGATATCATTGGAGACTATATTTGCTTGCAACAGTCTGGTTCCAGGATCTGGCATTTTAAAACAACATTCAAACCACTGTTTGTACAATCGGACTGGTGTAAATAGACTGTCCAGAAGTCCCATCGGTGGTGACTCCGCAAACATTCATGCATTTTCAATACATCACATTCATTTCTCATTTCCTGCTAGCTTTGGAATTGGAAAGCCTCTTGAATTTTCTATCAAGGCTGTAATATTTTCTAAGATGAAATGTGTGTGTCTCTGTTATTAACTGCTAAAAACATTTCCATATAATCTGTGACTCCTGCTTGAATTCAATATGTCCCTGTCCTACCTTCAGTTTCAATGCTATTGCATTTATTTTGTTTGTTTAGGACAAACATATCGTGCCCTCGGAAACTTTTCAAATCATTCTGGATTTTAGCTGTATTTATGGCATTAATGTAATCTGTTCAGGAGCTTTGCTTAGCATGGAGAGACAAAAGGAGATTATTTTAGTTTTAAACCTATATTTTGTTGATGGAATCTTGTGATATATTTGGCAAGATTATTCTTATTTTCTGTTCTCTTGTTTCTTAATAAAAGATTCATTATAATTTATTAAATTGTGACTTTTATATTTTACTTTTAAGTAAATTACATTTTTAATTTACTTTAATTTTAATTAAACCTTCTTTTGGTTCTATCTACAGTGAATGAAATATATACCCTTCCTGCACAACAGCTGGTACTTTATTGTTGTGATCACACTTAAGCCTCAGCATTATTGGATTATTCATGTACCCTAGCAGTCTAACATAGTAAGAACAATTATAGTATGCCATGAGTGTAGCTATATAGAAATTATGACATTGCGTATAATGGAATTTATAAGCATGCATCTAGAAAGGGGCATCTGTAGAGTACTTGTGGCTTCACAATTCCCATTTTGCAACTCCCAGAATAACCCATTTGCACCACCAAAATCCAGTAATTATACTCACAATATCCAGAAGTAATGTTTCCCCATATTTTTGTTTATTTTTAATAAGGTTGATATGTTAATTGTTGTGAGGCATTCATTCATTCGTCCATCCCGATGTTTCCTCCCAAAAAACATGGCAAAACATTTCAGTGCTGCCCATCTGATAATATCACTATATTTCCCTGGAGTTTCCCTGATGAATAAGAGTTAGAGGCATCCATCATTTAGTAGGGTCAATTTTCTTTGAATCTGTACCTATGAGATATAAAGTCTGTACACCACATGATGATGATTGAGTTAGTTGCCATATGTGATAATCAGGTTGATTTAATTGGGGAAAGGCATTCCTTACATTATGTAACATTCCATGCACATGTATGGAACTTGGAGAGGTTGATGATGAACTTTTATAACCAGTTTTCAGAAGTTAGAATGAGCAAACCATAAAGAAGTACATCTAAACATAGGTGTTTTCAAACATTTGGTCTATGTCATGAAGTGGCCAGAAACTTATGCCATGCTGTATTTAAATGCATGTTAGTTTCATTCCTGGAGATGCAATGAAACAATGCTTTATTCAAACAGATATATTTGCAACAAAATCCTATCTGAGAAGAAGTCATTGATACATTAAGCTGACTTTGAGAGACAATATTTTCAGATATCCATATTCTTTTGAACCAAATATCTATTACATGAACATTGATGACTGGCAACAAAAAGTGGATTTGTTGTGCCATTCTTATTGCTCCATCACTGAAAAGAAAACAACAACACTTCAATTATTAAATGGATGTTATATATGACTTATGAACCATTTATTTACAGATGCAGATTGGGTATGGATGATTATAATGCAATACAGAAATCCTTTATTGAAACTTCTAGTAAACATCCACTCCCATGTGCGAACATAAATTAGTACATAAATTTCTCATTTCTTTTATTAAATATTGATGTATTAAATAAATACAGATTTTGTCATTGGTTTTTAAAAGAAAGATGCAAAATAATAATTATTATTAAAAAAACCACCCTACTTGGAACAACTTCTATCCTCCGACGTTACCTTAACAGTTCCTAGGTCCTTGGTTAGGACTTGAGCTGTTGAGCTACCAACCAGCCCCAAAGGCTTAACCTAATAATAATAATAACAACTACTACTACTACTACTACTACTACTACTACTACTACTACTACTACTACTTAATGGCAAACTAGGTAGAACCAATACCAAACCTAAACTTGACTTGATTTAAAGTTTAATTAACATTAATTCAATGACTTCACCTGTATTTAACTATTTTCCTTTTCTGTGAAACATTGCAATGTTTTAACATAATGTTGTAGGGGAAATCAATCAAGTTGGCCTGGGGCCCCATCAAACTTCAAGTATTAGATAATATTTCTCTTCTTTAATTCAAACGGAACATCTTCTTAATTAACTGCTTTTAATGTATCCATTTTGCCAGTTACCTAACATTGCAGGATATCTAAAAAGTGGTTTTATCCAGCAGTAGTTCATTGCTGGGTTCCTTTTTTTTTCTGTCTTTGACCTCTATATGCCCCCATTCAGATTGTCAAGTGTGCTTCTTGGGTGGATTTCTTAGAAGAGAGAATGGGATTGCTTTGCACACAAGAAAGTTCCAATAAAAGAATTGTGGAGTTCTCTGAGCTTGATTGTTTATTTGTAGATGCTTCATTACCGGACTAAGTAAAATCACCAGTGTAAGGTCACAAGTAAACAACCAGGTTTTACAAGCATCAGGAACTCTACACACACAAACGTACACACACACAAACACAAAAATTCACAAAGAATAGATGTTTCCTATAATGATAAGTAGAGAAATCTTCCAAAAGGGACACAACTGCTCGCCTCTAACAAAATGCTTATCAGTTTTATCTCTACTTTACCAACCCCCGTATTTGTCTCCTATAAGAATATATACAATTAATGCTGTTTTTAACCTGTGAAACTTTTAATTTTAACTTTTAATGTTTAATTAAGACTTTTAAAAAACCAACAGAAATGCTTTGTCTCTTCTGGTTTATAACTGCTGATTAAAGTTTGTACCGAAGTAACAAGCAGCCCCCAAGTTCAAAGCTCTCGTCTTAATACATGCTGTGTTGTGTCCTTGTCAGGGGACGAGGTGATTTGTTCATTTGATATTAAACAGTTTTTTCTCATATTACTTCAAAGATAAAATAGTGGAGAGACATTTACTCATTACGATCCTCATTTTCCTTTTTTAACTTGTGTGTGTGTTGTGTTTCCCTGAAAATAAGACAGTCTTATTTTTTTGACCCCCCCCCCCAAAAAAAAGTGCTTGGCCTTATTTGGGGGGGTCTTATTATTTTTAAGGTGCAGGAGGCAGCAATCCTCATGGTCACCTCATGGCGGCTGCTGTGTTGCAATATTTTCAGGGAGGGCCTATTTTCGGGGCAAGGCTTATTTGTGTGTGTGTATGTGTGTGTAATGCAGGTCTTGGCGTATTTGGGTCTTTCCCCGTGTAAGACTGAGAGTATCTTGGCGATGTTTTGATGAGGTCCCACTTGTCATCTTCAGGCTGGTGCCTTCGGCTTCGTGCCTGTGCAAGCAAAGCGTGATCGGAGCCGCCGTCTTTCTATAAATATTGGTGAGGTGTGTGGAATGCTGGCTTTGTTGCTGTAAGCAGATTGGTTGGCTGTGTTGTAACATCTTGATTAGTTGATGGAATTGATGTTTGCAGATTGGTTGGCTGTTTTGTAACATCCTGTGTGGCTGAGGTACTGTCTGTGTGCCTATTGTTCTTTTGTGTTGTAACGACCTGGGTAATGGGCTGTGTGATGATATCCTGAGCTGTATTGTAGTGATATGCTGAGTCCTGTGCTGCAACCTCCTGGGGGGTTGACTGTGTTGTAACATCCTGAGTCTTTGCGTTGTAACTTCTGAGTTCTGTGATGTAACGTCCTGAGCAGATGGCTGTGATATAACATTCTGTGCTTTGGTTTGGCTCCGAGTTTGCGGTCTGGCCATGTGTTCATGGTGTGTGCCAGTTTTCTTTGTGTGAGGGTCGGAGGAGGGTGCAGCAGTTGATGATGCCACCATGGTTTGACTTCTGGATGGTAGTTGCATTTGGTCTATGAGATGTGTTTGGTTTTGAATCTGGTGAGGGTGATTGGTGGTTGCATCCTGTGTTGTTCTGGGTCCGGTGTCGGTTTTTGTGGCTGGGACTCATTTGTTGACTAGGGCTACATTCCAGATGTCTGGTAGGCGGGAGGTATCGTCACATTTATTCACGTTGTGGGGGTATTTCTCTATTTTGATGGCTTCCATAATTATTCTCTTGTTGAAGTGTTCAGTTTTGGAGATTAATTTGGTTCTTTCAAAATCAATTTCTTGTCCTGTTGCTTTAAGATGCTGGAAGAGGGAGGAAGTTTTTTCTTCTTTCTGACTGCGTTCTTGTGTTCTGCGATGCGTGCATTTATTCTCCTATTAGTTTGTCCAATGTATGTGGCTGGGCAGATTTTGCATGGTATTTCATAGACTCTTTGGTTTTCTAGCTGGATCTTGATCAGCAAAATTCTATGAAATACCATGCAAGCCAACCAATCCGCTTATAGCAACAATGCCAGCACTTCACATCTCCCCACCAATGTTTATAGAAAGACAGCAGCTCCGATCATGCTTTGCTTGCACAAGCACGAAGCCGAAGGCACCAGCCTGAAGATGGCGAGTGTGATCTTGTCAAAACATCACCAAGATACTCTCAATCTTACACGGGAAAAGACCCGAATACGCCAAGACCTGCATACCTGTACCCTTGAAAATCTACGAGAACAAATATATATATACCAGACATCTGGAAACCAGCTCTAGTCAACAAACAAGCCCCACCCACCACCCAGGCCATTACAACATGAATCAACAATAGACACACAGCCAGCACCAATCAGCACCAATCTACCAATCATGATGCAACCACACAACCAATCATTCCACTTACTGAAACAAAGCCAGCACTTCACACACACAGACACCAAGATTTATAGAAAGACAGCAGCTCCGATCACACTTTAAGCCCAAAACCCAGCGTGAAGATGGCGAGTGAGACCTTGCTGAAACGCTGCCAAGACAATCTCAATCTTACATGGGGAAAGACCCGAATACAACAAGACCAGCATGTATGTGTGTGTCTGTGTGTGTGTCTGTGTGTGTGTGTGTGTATGTGTATGTATGTATGTTTGTGTGTGTGTATAGATAGATAGATGATAGATAGATAGATGATAGATAGATAGATAGATAGATAGATAGATAGATAGATAGATAGATAGATGATAGATAGATAGATAGATAGATGATAGATAGATAGATAGATAGATAGATAGATAGATAGATAGATAGATAGATGATAGATAGATAGATGATAGATAGATAGATAGATAGATAGATAGATAGATAGATAGATAGATAGATGATAGATAGATAGATAGATAGATGATATAGATATAGATAGATATAGATATAGATACAGATACAGATACAGATACAGATATAGATATATAAGTTTCTCCCACATAATTGATATTATACTCCTCTGGTTTATCTAGAAGTGTTTCCACAGGGCATTGGGTGTCACCCAATGCAAGATAAATTATCCAGACTAAGAGAGGACTTGAGAAAAACAGGGGAAAGATGAAGAGCAACAACACAAGCTTTGTTCTAACATTACGCAGGCTGAGGCAACCCAAAATAGACAATTTCACAGCAGTCTCAAATGAGCAGTCTTCCTTTGCTCTTCTACAGTCTGGTAGAAAGATTGATGGATAACAGACTGTGCACAGCTTCAGAAGAAGATTACTGCAAAGGTCCAGAGTTTTGAAGGTATGGCCATACTTTTTCTGTAGTAATTGATCTGAGGGGAAAAAGAAGAGTCAGAGAGAACATGTTGAAGGAGTAGAAAATATCATGGGGAACAATCTCAATCATTTTGTCTTCTGGATGTTTCGTTACATGTCACACCCATACACCAACACTGTAATTATACAAGATCTCCAACTTGATACCGATTTCCAAATGTGCTCATTAAGGACAGTTATCTACACAATACCTGTCTATTATTATGTTTTTTGTTTAAATTGGCTTCGGCAGATACAATAATCAAGGTTCATGGATGTATCATTTTACAATCTCTACAACTAGCCATTTGCTCATATAGGTGTGGTTTGATAACTTACCACAGATAGTTCTCGACGTACGACCACAACTGAGTCAAAAAAAATTTTTGTTTAGGAAACAGTTCTTAGGTGAGTTGCAACTTTTCTTGCCACAGTTGTTAAATCAATCACTGCAGTTGTTAAGTTAGTAACATGGTTGTTAAGTGAATCTGGCTTCTCCATTGACTTTGCTTGCCAGAAGGTCAGAAAAGGTGATCACATGACCACAGGATATTGCAACTGTCATAAATATGAACCAGTTGCCAACCATTTGAATTTTGATCACATGACCAAAGGGATGCAGCAACAATCCTAAGTGTGAAAAAAGCTCATAAGACATTTTTTCAGTGCCATTGTAACTTCGAATAACCCTAAACAAATGGTTGTAAGTCAAGGACTACCTGTACAAGTATTTTCAACAGAAATAGGTTTCATCGTCAAAATGTATTGCTCTATCTATGCACTTTTAGGGATGTGGTGGCTCAGTGGCTAATACGCTGAGCTTGTCAATCAGAAAGGTCGGTAGTTTGGTGTTCGAATCCCTACAGCTGCGTAGCAGAGTGAGCTCCCATTTCTTATCCTAGCTTCTAGCAGTTCGAAAGCATGTAAAAAATGCAAATAGAAAAATAGAGACCACCTTTGGTAGGAAGGTAACAGTGTTCCGTGCCCCTTTGGTGTTTAGTCATGCCGGCCACATGACCACAGAGATGTCTTCGGACAGTGCTGCTCTTTGGCTTTGAAATGGAGATGAGCACCGTCCCCTAGAGTTGGGAACAACTGGCACATATGTGCGAGAGGAACCTTTACCTTATGCACTTTTATTAAAGGCAATATTTTTGCTTCCTTAATTTTAGTTTAGATTACATTCCTTTAAACAATGAAACCAAAAATAATCCTTCACATTAGCCCTCTTGTTATCTATATTTATTTCTTCAGCTAATCACCACTATTTGTTACACACTTCTTTCCAGGCTGGGCAAGCTTATTAAAACCCTTAGAAAAGAATTCTGCATATTGTCTCCTCACCTAGGTTCTGACAGTTCTTTCAACCTCTTCATTTTAATCAAATAGAAGCTCAAAAGGGTATTCATTCAATTTTAGGAAAAGTTGAAAGTTATACAGTGTCAGATTGGGATGGCGTGCTGATTGAGACCAGTGCAGCTTTGTATTAGCACCTTGAATGGTTCATAAGGTGTTAGATCACAAACTGTCATGTAGTAGCAACACTTCTTTATTGTGGTCTGAACTTTGCTAATTATTGTTTCAAACTTTTAATGTTGCAATGCACCGTATTTTTCGGAGTATAAGACGCACCAAGATTTTGAAGAGGCAAATTTTAAAAAAAAGTTTTTGCATTCTGCACACCTCCCAAAAACGGCTGGTTTTTCGCGAAAACATGCCCGATTTATTTTTTTTTTAAAAAAGGCATGCATAGCCTTTAGGAGGCCTATAGAGTGCTTCTGGGGGGTGGAGGGGCAGAATTAAGCAAAAAAACAGCCCATTCTTCACTCATTTCTGCCCTTCCCAGCCCCCAGGAGCACTCTATAAGCCTCCTAAAGGCAATGCACAGCCAATTTGGTCAAGGGGCAGGATTTCGGGAGGCAAAAAATGCTGTATTCAGTGTATAAGACACACCCAGATTTTAAGCCTCTTTTTTGAGGGAAAAAGGTGTGTCTTATACTCCCCAAAATACCGTAGTTCTCTAAATTGGTAGAAGTGCCAGGCTCAAGGAGAACCAAGTAAATAATACCAAAAGTTGAGTTTTCCTGCCAATTGAGAGATTTTTTTTTAATTTTTAATTTTCCACAGGTGAAATTTTGTGATAATATTCTATGGACCCCTGCTTAGTTAAATTGATTTTTTGTCAGCTTTAAAATATTGTGGAGAAATCCCTTACTTTCATTTTCATAACATAACAACTGTGTGTGCAAATTTTGACTTACAAAGCTTTCATCTCTACCATCAGCGTGCAAGGAACCCATCTGGCATAAATATTCTAATCCTAAAGAATATCAATAACGTTACCCACATGTTCCTGTGAAGGACAAAGCTTGACAGCAATATCCTTTTGAGTGCTCTGCCATTGATTGTAAATCATATCGTCAACTTTTCTCATGTGAAGCTCACTGATTACTGTCACAGGTCATTCACTTGGTTCTGGATCACACAAATGAACTCTTCCAAGTTCATTGTATTTTCTGGCCCAGCAACATACAGTGCCCTCTTCAACATAGCGATTTCCATAAACAACTTGCATTCAGCAGTGAATTTCATTTGGAAGAAGGTTTTCAATCATAGCCCTTTGCTTAATGTGCACGGCGTACTCGCTGCAGACTTTCATTTCACTAACAATATCAACCCAAACTTTTTTTACAGCCCCTTCCCATCGTGAGGTTAAAGAACATATTAGAACTTCTTGCATCTAAATCATCTGTTGGCAATTTACAATATTAGAGGCAAAACTTTTCATTCCATCCTCCTACTTCCCAGTGTGAACTTTCAATTGGTTCTTTAGTTGTTGCCATTATGCTCATATAAAAGAAGCTGTTGTTTCCACTCCTATTACAGCTTCCTCTTCCTCTTCCTCTTTAAAACATCCACATTGAAAAGTGACGACATTCTGGATAGAGCATGCCAATTGATTTAAAAGAGCAGCAAAGTTTAAACAGTAAATATGATATCAGGTTCTTCTGACATGGTATTTATAATTTGTAGGAATTCGCAGATTTTGCTTTGCTTTATCAGATATATGAAGCATCCTTTACAAGCAATACTGGAAAGCAACAATATTCTTCCAACCAATCAAAAGCTGTCTTTTATTCCTTGGCAATTTTGTTATGCATATAAACTGCTAGAAGAGAAACTAGCATTAGATTAGGATAAATTTCACCTCATTGAAGTTACTGGTGTATTTCATCAAAGGAAGTCATATTCCTATATCATTTATTTATTTATTTATTTATTAAATAAATAAATAAATAAATAATTCCTTTATCAGACAAAGGACTATATAAAGCAGATTCTAACATATTCCTAATGGCTCTTCTTCCCTCGATTGTTGGTGGAGGTCTTGTTCACATTGCTATATGAACAATTGGTTAAAAATTATGTTAAGATTGGGTTTTTTTTCAACCTCAGTAGCATTATGATGTATGGACTTTAATTCATGCTGTCTGAGAAATTCTGGGAGTTGAAGTCTACACAGATTAAAGTTGCTGAGGTTGAGAAATAGTGTATTAGGACCTACTTGAAGACTGAAGTACTCTCAGACTATGTAATGGTATGTGGGAATGACCCTGGGAGTAGAGATGGGAAGGCCTGGAAAAAAACTGGAAAAATTGGGGAGGAGGAGAATGGGTTTGTTCGGGTTTTTTTTCCTTTTTTTCCAAAGCTGTTTGGGAAAAAATGGGAAACAACCTGGTTTTCTCCCAATTTTTCTGGGTTTTTTTCCAGGCCTTTCCATCTCTACTTGGGAGACAGGAGGGTGAGTTGCAGACTGGATAACTGGCATGTGAAAGATATCTCAGTTCACAGAAGGGGGGAGATCATGGGAAACTTTTTAGAAGGGTCCCTCCCTAGTTTTCTGAAAAATAAAAGGAAAGGAGAGTAGAAATACTTTCAACCTTGCAAGATTCTGTTGCTGTAACTACAATAAAGGTAGAGATAGTACTCCTCATTGAGCATCTGGTTTGGACTGTCTCCAAGGGCTAATGCACTGAGATTTTCTCTGTAGCTTCCTACTCACAGAGGGAATGTAGATTGCAGCTATGTTGGGTTTTGCTGACATTTTGACACCTGTTTTGATACAGTTAAAAGCACCACTTTTAAAGTTGCAGGGAATGTTTCTAAATCAAACATTGTTATAGAATTTTCCTAGAGCAATTTTATAGAAACACAGAAAAATGAAAGTAGATTTGTTTCCAGAGAGGGACACACACACTAAATGTGAAAATTAATGTGATATAATTAATGCCCTTTGCATACTTAATTCCTCAGACAACTCAAGATACGTCTTTTAAATAAATACAACTGTTTTTAGAAACAGACTGACTTTTAAAGACTTCTACTTTTTTAGAATTCTTGTAGTAGATTTTTAAAAGCTATTTTTTAAAAAATTCAGTGCAGTCATATGCAAGTAGTCTTCGGCTTATGATCACAATTGAGCCCAAGATTTCTGTTGCTAAGTGAGACATGTGTTAAGTGAGTTTTGCTCCATTTAGCAACCTTTCTTCTGATAGTTAAGTAAATCACAGAAGTTGTTAAATTAGTAACATGGTCATTAAGTGAATTGGGCTTCACCATTTATCTTGCTCGTCAGAAGAAGGTCACAAAAGGGAATCTCGTAAACCTGGGATACTGCAATTGTCATAAATATGACTCAATTGCCAAGTGTCTGAATTTTAATTACATGACCTTGGGGATGCTGCAGCAGAGGTGATATTCAGTAGGTTCTGACCAGTTATGGAGAACTGATAGCGGAAAGTTTGAGTAGTTCAGAGAACCGGTAAATACCACCTCTGACTGGCCTCGCCCCCATCTATTCTCTGCCTCCCGAGTCCCAGCTGATCTGGGAGGAAATGGGGATTTTGCAGTAACCTTCCCCTGGAGTGGGGAGGGAATGAAGATTTTATAGTATCCTTCCCCTGCCATGCCCACCAAGCCATGCCACGCCCACCAAGCCACACCAACCAAGCCATGCCATGTCCACCAAGCCATGCCATGTCCACCAAGCCATGCCCACAGAACCGGTAGTAAAAAAAATGAATCCTGTCACTGTGCTGTAGCAATGATTGTAAGTGTGAAAAGTCACTTTTCTTCAGTGCTGTTTAACTTTGAATGCTCACCATATGAACTGTTATAAATTGAAGACTACCTGTATTACTTTCAGAGGTTTGCCCTATGAATATGCTGGCATATGCTTTAAAAATCGTGTTTTGATTAAGTGTGGGGATAGAGCTTCTGAATGATGAAATAACAAGCTTTCCTAATTGCACTAAAGTTGTTACAAAGGCCTATGATTCCTATGTTAGTGCATATTTGGTCAGTTTGGAAAGAAACTGTATGTCTCAAACAGTACGAGATACCTGACAAAATCTTGAGGAGGAGCTTGAAGAGATGGAAGGAAACCGCTTACTTATCTCATGGCATCATGAAATGTGTCTGGAAAAGTTGCCATTTAAAATAATAAATAAAAGTATCCTGCACAATATTGAGTGGCACTTCTTTGTTTTCATTTCCAACGATCATCTTATTTCTATAAGTGTATTGGATACTGTTAAACATGAAAGTTCCTGTTGTTTAAAACTCTTCATAATTCATAGGCTGAATCAAATCACCCCTCTTCCCATGGTATTACTGATTTGGTCAAATTGGGAAGCAGCTTTAAAGTCGGAGAAAATAAAAATACCTGCTCTATATTGATCCTCAAATCTTTCAACTGGTGTTAATTCCAAGTAGAAAGGAAACAGGGAGTTTTTCATACAAGATGCACAACCTGTTTTCATGGACTACTATCCTATAAAATCAAATTAGAAATGTTCTGGCTTAAGGTTTCAGCATCTTGTGCCAAAGTAATTATACCACTGATAATGGTCTAAGGCATTGTTATGGCTATGAAAAGCCAAGTGTGTGGTCAGATCCAAAACCAAGAGTGACACATGGTGATTTTCTCTAAGTTAAATTCTTTATCGTTTCATACCTATAAACAAATGTTTGGCAGATAATGCCCTCTACTTTCTGCATCTGCAAAATACACTCTGTGAACTATTAAGGCGGAACCGTCTTCACCCTTTTTCTCTCATACATATCTGGACTGAGTTGCTTCTAACTCCTCTGAAATGTATCAGTTTGTGAGTGAGTAACCATAAATAGAACCTAAGAGTACATGTAACAGTGAGTAGGCTTTGGCCTAGCTGCTATGTGAGAATCTTTCCCTCCTTTCCTCTATTTCACCTTTTATTTCCCACTGCCCTTCAAGCGCCTTTTTCAGCCTGGAGCCCAGCAGAAGATCTAACTTTCTTCTCTCTGTCCTATTCCTTCCTTTCCAAAAACACTCTTCAGTGCATCTTCTTTGACAGCAAGCAGAAGACTGTCTTGTGTGGATGTGTGATAGCCACTGTGAAGCTCACAAATGCATGTAGCTTAGAGGAAACATTAAATGGCTGAAATGCAAGTAGAATTGAGGTTGTGTTTGAGGGATGGACTGTGATCTATATTTTCAGTGCAAGATGTAGAGCCAGGCCAGGCCATGTGTGTGTGTATGTACATACACATATAGTATATATAGTAGACAATGTATCTTTTTGTGTGCCTATACACACTCTATACTATATAATATGTATGTACACATATGGCATATATACATAGGATTAAATAGTATATTTTGGATATTCAGAAGTAGTAAATAAATTGTATCTCGTTGAGGCCTTTGAGGCGAGGAGAGGCCAGACAAAGCACCCCTTGATGTGAGTGATGTCAAGTTGGCCATGCCCAGTCAGTCACATTACCAACCAGCTACGCCCATCCAGTCACATGGCCAACCAGTCACATGGCCATGAAGCCACACCCACCAAACAAGCCACCCCCACAGAACCGGTAGTAAAAAAATTGAAACCCATCCCTGGCGTGTGCATGCTCCCTCTTATGCTGTCCGCCCATGTGTGCTGCATCACAAATCACAGCAATTCACTCAAGCACACCATCTCCACATGCATGCGCCGTCAAAAACCGCAGCAATATAGGTCGGGATTGCGTGTTGCAACTACCGGGTCGCCCAAAACTGTCCAAACCACCAGCAGTCCACCACTGCTATTGATAGGCCATGGTTAAAGCTGCTGTTTTGCTTCCTGAAGCCACAATTATAGCTGCGAACTACTGAGCCTTCCCACTTCCCACCTAGTAGTTCCAACATTGCCCTTCCCTTACTGTAGTGGCTGTCTTTTCCGTCCATTTTTTAAATCTAAAGACTGAGAAAGAATCAATATTGAAATCATGTAGGCTAATCAAAGACAATCCTGTTTTTCTGATTGATGTAAGAATTATAATCTCTGTTCCTTCTTTAAATTACAATTTTACTCTGTTGCACACTATTCATTTTATATAAATTTGCTCATTTATTTTTTTGGTGGGGTTTAAAGCCTTTACAATTTAATCAGATGCTTGTTTTAGAAACCACACCAGTGAAGGTTAAAAAAGGAATAAAGGCAAAGGTATTTTTCACTGAAGTTTCTCAATTGAATTGCCCTGCTTAGGTCAATTGCTTTGCGCTATTATAGTTCTTATAATCAACCGTTACCAAGACAGACAACATTGGTCCATTAGCATCATAGTGCAAGAATGTTATTTCAGATGTGAAGAATGTTTTGAACTTGGTTTTTTTAAAAAAAAATAAAATGCTTTATATGATTTTAGGCTCCTCATGTTACATTTCTCCTAGAAGCACTAACTAGATATCTTAGCAGTTTTCAGAAACTCTGTGATGCTTCCCAGAAACTCCCTTGTGTATATTCTTTCTCTCCCTCCCTCCCTCCCTCCCTCCCTCCCTCCCTCCCTCCCTCTCCCTCTCCCTCCCTTCCTCTCTCCGTCCCTCCCATTTCTCATACAGGGTACTTAGCATTGATTGCTGTGGCTTTTTACAGCATTCTTAGATGCAGCCTAATCAAGTATTCATAAATATTGTCTTTTCTTCATTGTACACTGGATAAAATTCCAATTTCTGCCACCCTTTGGACAGCAATAGGATGCAACCTCCATAAATTTCTTAACTCAAAAATTGTGAATGTGGAGTTTAGGATAATTCTAGACAAAATCTATAATATATCTTATGCAAAATTATATAAATTAATTCATTGCTGCAAGAATAGTTCCTGAATAAAAAATAAACTCAGAGCAGCAAGAAAATAATTCATCTCTTGTTCTGTGCAGAAATGGATTCTAGTATTTCCAAACTTAAGTAGTTTACCATATCTCTTTTCCTGACTACTAAATGCCAATTCACACACGTTGCATGCTCCCTTGGAAACCTTGAGACTTAGATTTGAAACAAGAAGAATGAACAAAACGCACATGTAGTCCCCTCTTCTGATATGGGTGGGAGAGTTAGCCTTTCATAAAACCTTGGTAGCCAGAAGGCTAGATATTTATTATTTTTTACAAAGAGTTTGCTTATGGGACAAGCATTGCTTTCCATCACCACTACCTCACTCACAAACTTTGCTCATTGCAGTCATTTCAAGATCTGACATTTATCCAAGCATACAAGCAGAGAATAGGCAAGCACAAAACACAAGTCCAGCCTTGTTTGAATAAGATAAATGGGACTCAATGGGGAAAAAATTGTAATTTTAAATGAAGGGAGAACTCTAGGATCAAGATTAAAAAGGTACAGAAATGGAATTTATCATCTCCCTTGAACCTCAGAACAATAGCATCCCAGAAAAGCTAAAATCAAAAGAACATGGAATTAGGAAGAAACATCTTATTCCAAAAAATGATATTTTGATATCAAATTAACCAAATTCATCTAGAATGCCTGTCAGTCGTTTGTGTTTTATTTTAATAGTGCTAGTGAACTTCTTAAATGTCCTTTAAGATTTTAGTGCTTGGATCCATTTCCTGCTGTAGGAAGTTATCACCCAGCCCTCTCCCAGAAAAATGAAATATCCTAGGAAATATTGATAAGGCAGAATATTATATTTTCCTGGATGTGAAAAAGGGAGAAACACATTTTAAAAACTAAGTAAATTCCTGCAGCTTCCTGCCATCCTCACTTTATCAATGGGCCATTAAGAAGGCCAAGCTAGTCCACTTTACATAATAAAGAGTTCTCCCCTTCAGCTCCAGGGGGATGGAAATGAAGGCATGTTAATATAAGCCTTTACTCAACTGACCACATGGCATCTGAACTCAATCAAACCTGGATTCAAAACTCAGCCTAGAGGGTTGCCCTTGCATGGGCCCATGTGAGTCTGACAGCCAATCAGAATACATTTCTTACACAGGAACAGGAAACAGATAGGTGGGGCCGAACAGATTATAAAAATCCCTGCAAGCCCTTCTTCAGTCCTTCTCTTCCCTTCTCTTCTTCTCCACCAACATTGAAGCATGTGATCACCTTTTCTGTTCAGGACTCAAGCCATGCGGTCCTGTCCACCATTAAAGCCATCTTTCCAAGCAGCCTCCATGTCTCCAGTGTCTTTTTCCCCACTTGGAGCCGAACCCAGAAGGACATTTCTTTCAACACTGCTGTTTCATGTTCTCTGCATAGTTTGTATAGTTTTTTCCCCTGTTTCATGCATCTTGGAACTGATAACTGTGTGTTTCCAAAGAAGAGCAAGCCAGGAGACCATCAGAGAGGCTGTTCCGCAACCTAACTTCTCCTTTTTATCATTCAATATATCATCTGTATCATATATGGATGATATCATTATCATACATCATTCAATATCCAAGGAAGCTGTTTAAATTGTGGTGTGAAGGGGAAAACAAATAGCAAGCTGTTAAAATATCAACCAAAGCAAGGGAAATCCAAAAGAAAGTTTCTTTACTGAAGAATCGTGAAACAGAGATTGCTGGTTTCACAGCCAATTTGACTGAAAGCTCTAACAATAGTTTGACAGAGGATTATGGAGGAGATAGAAAAGGTGCATCAACAGTCATGAATAATGAATCACCTGTGCATAGGCAGGAAAAGCCGCCAAGTTTCTACCTTCAATAAATGTAATCATCCAAATCCAGACCTTGGTGCCAGTGTCTTGCATTCACCGATTTTACACGATCCTTTGCATGACATTTTTACGCCTTCCATTTTGTTTCCTTCTTTAAGGTCACTTGGAACTGAGTTTCAGTACCATATTTTTCGGAGTATAAGACGCACCCTTTCCCCTTTTAAAAAAGGGTGAAAATCTGGGTGCGTCTTATACACTGAATACAGCATTTTTGGCCTACCGAACCCTCCCCCCTTTGCAAAAATGAATGTGCAGAGGGTTTGGGAGGTTTGCAAAGTGCTCCTGAGGGCTGGGTAGAGCAAAAAGGAGCATAAAATGGGCTGCTTTCCCCCCCTCCACTTCCAGGAGCACTCTACAATCCTCCCAAACCCTTTGCATGGCCGTTTGTTTTGGGGTTTTTTTGCAAAAAATGGCCCTTTTTGTGAAAAACGGGGCATTTTTTGCTCACTTTTGGGGCCGGCCAGCCCTCAGGAGCACTCTACAAACCTCCTAAATGTGTGCATGCACCCGCCCTTTTTTGTAAAAAACGAGCTGTGCAGGGCGTTTGGGAGGCCTGCAGAGTGCAAAAACTTTTTTAAAAATTTACCTCTTCAAAACCATGGTGCATTTTATACTCTGGTGCATCATATAGTCCGAAAAATTAGGTATCCTGTAACCCAACAATTGCCTTAATTCTGTGCCATTTTTTTTACTGACACAGGAAACATGATTTAAGTATAAAAACCAAAGTCTTCACTAAGAAAAACTAGGATTCTAACTTGTAACCTCAAACCATTAGAAGAGAAATGTTCTTTCCTTATCTTCTATAATGCTTAACTTATAACTTCTGTAAACTGAGAAATAATAAAATAATGTAACTTAAATTATTTTGACTCCCAAGCAGAGGTGGTATTCAGCTGGTTCTCTCGGGTTCGGCTAACCAGTGGCTGGGGGAGGCTGCACCCACCTGCCCCGATGTAATGTGTGACCTTTTGCACATGTGCATGTGCGCTCACATTTACAAACCAGTAGGGAAGGTAAGTGAATCCCACCACTGCTCCCAAGGGCAGGGGGAAATCAGCTTTTCCCCTAGAATGCAATACAAACTCAACTACATTTATAAGAGGGGATTATAGATTTTAGTTCACTTTTACCATTTTTATATTTCTTTGATTTGTCAGTATGGATCCCTAATTGTCCCACTCTGTCGGAAAATAACTGTATGAGAGTTCTATTATAGTGACCAGGGCTCAGCCTGAATTCCCCTCTTCTGCTTTTTGTACATCTTTTATTTTATTTTATTTATTTATTTTTAAAGACAAACAAAAGGCAAACAAAGCATATAAAACATACAACCTTCAACTGTTTCATATAGCATGTTGTTTGATTACAGGTTTTTGTGCATCTCCATTCTCACCACTTACAATTGTATATCAAATCACAAATTATCCTTTGAATAAGCATAAATACATTATTGTCATTGTATAGTCATTGTTCCACTATGATTGTTATTTCTTTATTTTACACAAAATATTCTAGGTATTGAGGTCGAATATGTAGCATCATTATACATCAATTGTTCCACTCCAATTGTTATTCCATCATTTAAAACAAAATGTTCTAGATATTAAAATCATACATACAACCTCATTCCATTGCCTCATATTATACTAACAATACTAAGCCTTTGTGGTATCTCGTATATCATTCTATTGTTCTTAAATATATAAAGAGGCCCTCCAAATCTTTTCCATTACCATAGTTTTTTATCTAACCATTGATAAAACAAATCGCATACCTTGTAGAATTGTTCTTCTTGTTCTCTAATTTCAAATGTCAATTTACTCATTCCAGCACAATCCATTATTTTTTGAATAATTTCCTCCTGCTTTGGTATTTTCTTGTTCTTCCAATTTTTTGCAAATACAATTCTAGCAGCTTTTTGTATATCTTGACCTCCCTAAATGCCTTGGCATTTTCAACACGAGCTCTTGAAAATATACTTTATAATTTGAGATGTACATTTTAAGCCTTGAAAACTGTTACAGACACATTGTTCGTAAAAATAATACATTACTAATATCAATAATAACATTGTTGGTGTAATGAGAAGAAAGACATTTACCAAGTGGGTGGTCATATAATTAAACTGAATAGCACATGTTAAAAATAAAGGCACAGTTAAAAACATAACTTTCCAGATCATTGTGAATACATTGGCTTTCTACCTATAACTCTCAAGACAAAAGTTGTGGTTTCTTTGTGCTAGAATATATCCAATTTTGTAGTGTTGCTTCTGGCAGGATCCCTTAAATAGTACAAGCCAAAGATCTATATACTCCCTTTCCATTCCTGTGAAATTGAATACAAGGCAGTACCTGATATCAGTCGCTTGAAAAGGCACAGTAGTTTTCCATCAGTCACAATTAACTTTTCCTCTTTTTATCAAAATCCCTTTGTAATTATTTGGACACTGCATTTAAAGTCTGTTTTCAAAAGCTTGTTCATAGCATAGCTCAGCTGCAAATAACCAATAATTGTCTTATTGTGTTAAGAAATAGAGGGATTTTTCAAATATTTTTTTTTATTCTGGCTGTATTAAGGTATTTTATAAATAACTGAAGATGGAAAATATATCAAAACTACTTCTCCTATTTTCCCCACAATTAACACCCTGTAAAGTGAGTTGGAAAGATGGATGGATGGATGGATGGATGGAAGAGAGAGAGAGAGATGATGGAATGATGATGGATGGATGGATGGATGGATGGATGGATGGATAGATAGATAATAGATAGATAGATAGATAGATAGATAGATAGATAGATAGATAGATAGATATGACAGATGAGAGAAAGAGAGGGATAGAAAGATGATGGATAGATGGATGGATGGATGGATGATAGGTAGGTAGGTAGATATCAGACAGAGCTTGTATGGGGATGTTACTTGTGTTGAAACATGTTGATGATTGACGTGGTCAGTGCTGTCTTTCATCAGACCTGTCATTGTCTACAGAGATTCTCAATTGTTCAAGTCATGGATGTCCCAAAGGTGCATTTCAAAAGGCAACTGGACTTCCTTGTTTTTTTCCTTGAAAACATTGAGCTGAACTGAACTGAAGAAGCTTCTTGGATGGAAAGCAAAAAATTTTCAAGGGGAAAAAACAAAATTCATTTGCGTTTTGAAAAGCACCTTTGGGAAAACCTGCCATTGCCTACATAAGTGATGATTATTATTTCTTAAAATCTAAGAAAAATAAAATATGAATATTGTAATCCAATAAAAGCAAATCTAATCCCGTGAGATATATATGAATCAAATGCATTTATAATGTTATTGTCAGATATGAGAGACATTGTTTGCTAAGGCTTATTTATAATATTAAGGTTTGGGAATGTAGGAGCATTCAGGTGTTCAGACTGAATGAGTTGTTTATTTTGAACATTTACAAAAGAGTCAAAAGCTCTTGAAAAAAGTACTCACTGATATAATACTCTTCCCCCATTCCCAATCCTTTTCAGGAGTAGAAAAATGGAATAGATTTTTGTAAATAGAAAAATAACCCACTTTTTTTACCAGTGTAGTGAACTTACTGTATTTTTTGGAGTATAAGACGCACCTTTTTCCCTCAAAAAAGAGGCTGAAAATCTGGGTGCGTCTTATATACTGAATACAGCATTTTTTGCCTCCCGAAGCCCCATTCCCTTCATCAAAATGACCATGCATAACCTTTAGGAGGCTTCCAGAGTGCTCCTGGGGGCTGGGGAGGGCAGAAATGAGCGGAAAATGGCTCATTTTTTGCTCAATTTTGCCCCCCCCCCAGCCCCTAGGAAGACTCTCTAAGCCTCCTAAAGGCGCTGCATGCCCTTTTTTGACAAAAAAAAACAGGCCCATTTTTGTGAAAAATGGGCCGTTTTTGGCTTATTTTTGTCCCACCCTCAGCCCCCAGGAGCACTCTACAAGCCTCCTAAAGGCTATTCATGCCCCTTTTCCAAAAAAAAAAAAAAACCCGCCTCTGTTTTTGCAAAAAACAGGCCCTTTTTGGGAGGTCTGCAGAGTGCAAAAACTTTTTTAAAAAAATTGCCTCTTCAAAATCTTGGTGCATCTTATACTCCGTTGCATCTTATATTCCGAAAAATATGGTAGTATTATTAATCCCAGTTAACTGATAGTAATTTCTGCATAGTGATAAATCTGCAGATCATTTCCTCACTGGAAGAAATTCTGTGCATATTTGGGATTGTTGAACGTCACCCAGAATCATCACCCAGATGGGCAGCCATATACATGATAAATAAATAAAATAAAATAAATAGTGTTGGTTTTCTCCTTTACTGACTTAGAGTGATACTGCCAAGTTTCAGACCTTGGGGTTACCAACATCTTGTCTTACCCAATGGACTTTGGGCTTGGGAGAAGAGAGAAAAACTATTGGAAGTATACTGCAGATTCAAAGAGAACCTGTTTGAAGCAGATGGTGAAGCAAGGTTCTTCTCATACTTGCTCAGAAGGGTTCAATCAGGGCAGCTTGCCAAATAAGCTAATGTTCATGCAATGTTTTATCTTGCAAGTTTCCCCCATTGCGCCTCTAATATAGTTGAAAAAGAATTTGGAAATAAATGATTCCTGTATCTACAGATTATTTATCTAGATTTTGGTTTCTTAACTAGACCAGAATTTGTAATCTGCAACTGACCAGGGGTGGATTCCGGCAGGCACTACTGCGGTTTCGCTCATGGACACGCTGCACGCATGGGCGCACTTGCGTATGCATGCACAGTACAAGTAAAATTGCTCTGCGCATGCTCAGAACTGAAAAACAAGATGGCGCTGCCTGGAGAAGCAGTTTGGGGGCATGGCAGGCCTGGATCGCTGCCAGTTCTAGCGATCCAGTCTGCCAAACCACTACTGGCTCTGCTGAACCGGTCCGAACCGGTAGGAATCGACCACTGCAACTGACCATATGCATGACAGAGACTTTGGGGTAAATATCTTTAGTAACATGACCCAGAGGAGGCCAGAAGTTGATCTAATTCAAATTCCTTTATTTCCTGAAAGTTTAGAAATTGCAAACATTCTTCTTGTTTCTTCTAAGTCAAAAGAATTTCTGTTTATTTTTTTTAATGTGGCACTGAATAGGTCTTTTGCCCCTGTGTCCTGCATAGCAGATATTCTATCAGCCAGTTAATTGATTAAATGCTGACATTAAAATGCCTGTAGTGAAATGAGGGAAGAATTGGACATGGTCAAACCATTTTATCCACTAACAACAAGCTTCTTTAATTCATAGAACATTTTTTTTAAATCTGAAAATTAATTATATGTATCGGTAGATGGCCACCCACTGGTTTTGTATTCTTCTCTTTACCATGTGACAATTTTGTCTTAACAACATCTCTTTCAGAAGTCATCGCTGCTTACTTTTGCTTTCTGTTTTGCTCTGTGCTTCCGTCAGATCTCTCATTATGAGTGGCTTTTATATTTCAAGGTTGCAGTGAATTTTTGTTTGGTGTAGTGGTTAAGGCATCAGACTAGAAACCAGGAGACTGTGAGTTCCAGACCCACTTTAGACTCAAAGCCGGCTGATGACCTTGGACTCATTACTCAGCTCCAGTAAGGAGACAATGCAAACTACTTCTGAAAAACCTTGCTAAGAAAATTGCAGGAACTTTATCCAACTAGTCTCCTAGAATCAGACATGATTGAACAAAAGGGGGGGAAGTCTTCATAGAGGATTGTGATACACTGGAACACTTTGGCTTTGTGTTCTGATATGTCATAGAATGGGATGTGGTGGCTCAGTGGCTAAGATGCTGAGCTTGTTGATCAGAAAGGTCCACAGTTTAGCTGTTCGAATCCCTAGTGCTGCATAATAGAGTGAGCTCCCGTTACTTGTCCCAGCTTCTCCCAACCTAGCAGTTTGAAAGCATGTAAAAATGCAAGTAGAAAAATAGGAACCACCTTTGGTAGGAAGGTAACAGCGTTCTGTGCGCCTTTGGCTTTTACACTGCCGGTCACTTGACCACAAAGATGTCTTCAGACAGCACTGGCTCT
Organism: Natrix helvetica; assembly: GCF_964273705.1. Lineage (NCBI taxonomy): Eukaryota > Metazoa > Chordata > Lepidosauria > Squamata > Natricidae > Natrix > Natrix helvetica. The sequence continues at coordinate 100,313,876 of NC_138548.1, forward strand.
TTGGCTTTGAAACAGAGATGAGCAACACCCCCTAGAGTCGAGAACAACTAGCACATATGTGCAAGGGGACCTTTACCTTTATCTATGTCATAGAATGGAATGGGATTTTACTTCTTGGCCCTATAGAATTTGAATCTCATAGTCAATTAAGCCCCCTTTAAAGTATGAAATTATAGTTCCCAGAGTTTTGATATAATAAGAAATATAAGAGCTAGTGAAATTCAGTCTTTCCATTAAAAAAGGAAGTTGTTTTGCCCCAAATAATTTAACTTTAAAATAAGAAGTTAAAGTATGTAAGAATATGGTCATGGTGGACAATTATATTTTTTTCTGTGCATCCTATTTCTTGAGAGTGGGAAATTACTTCTCATTTATATGAATATAGTTGCATTGGGTTTTGTTTTTTTTACAACATTTGCACACAGCTTATTTTGTGGGACAGGGTGGCTCCCCATTATGAAATATTATAAAGGGCCACCATAACATAAAATCTTAATAACACAATCATTAAATCATTAAAAAAAACACAATAAGCTTCCAATAACAGCCACAAGGGACTCTCTAACTGTCAACTTTGTGGTTCTTGATCTACCACTTGAGAGCCTGACGATAGAGGATGGTCATTGCTTTCCTGCCTCTGCTGCTGCCTGGCTGTTAAGGGTAATTACACAGCTATAAATTTCTTGGCTGAGACAGGCTGTAAAACCCTTCTGCCCTACATAAAGAGCAGAGAGGTGCTCTAAGATGAGCAAAAGCAGCAAGAAATGGGAAGCTAATCAGGCTTGCTTTCAAACACCTTAGGCAGTCATATGCTGCAGCAGAAGCCACAGCAAGTTGAGAAAGGAATCCAACTAGATGGAGAATTTGGAAGTGTATTTAAACAACATGCCAAGTGCTAACAAAAAGATGAAATTGGTAGGAAAGCAAGCAGCAGCCAGAGCAAAAGACCGGTTTTCAAGCAATTTGCTCTATGTAAGAGAAGATTTTAATGGTCCTTTCTCGGCCTATTTCTAGCATAGAGCTGAGAGCCATCAGTATAGCAACTTCTCTGCTCTTCTTCTATCAGGAGCCAGTCTGGCACTAATGTAGTGTGCAGAAATCTAACCTGGTTGTCTGGTCTGCATCTTTCCTAAGGGTGTTAGGGTCTCACTTCTAAATCAGGTTCTGGATGACTTGGTTTGGAGAAAGAGGTCTTCGAGGTACAAAATTGCTCCATGGTTATCAAGGCATCTTAAAATGTCTGGGGGCGCTGCCTTATTTTTTTTTTACAAAAGTGATTATACTGTTGATTTAAATAGATCCCAGTATAACCTTGATGCAGATGTTCTGCATTTTATATAGAAACTCTTTATTTTTCATGAATGAAGGTGAATATGCGTGTCCTAGGATAATGCTACAGGATCTAATCTGGGTCAGTCACCAGGACCATAGGTTTTGTTTCCCAAGCTTTCAGATGAGAGCGGGAGCCCATCTTTAGGGAACTTCTCTCGAGCTTAGGTGGGTGACCGACCCAGACAGGATCCTGTACTCTTTATTTTTTCCATTCTTGTCCTTAGATTTATCCCCTCCCCCCCCCCAAAGTTAATGATGATTATGATAATGATGATAATAATAATGAACTAAAATCATAATAAATCATAATAATAAAATAAAATAATAAATGAAACTTTCACATTTAATATGTGAATGCAGCAAAATCTCACGAACTGATTACAAAGCTAGACATGTCCGAGTTGCTGGTCATTAGGTAAAAAATATGATTTACCTGTATCCCGAAAGTCATGGGAACATAAAGTGGAAAAAGTTAATGAAAATGAGAAGGTGAAGATCTTGTGGGACTTTTGAATACAAACGGATCGTCATTTGGAGCACAACACGCCAGAGATCATGGTTGTAGAGGGCCAAAGTGTACAGTTTATTGATATCGCTGTTCCTGGAGATGCCAGAGTCGAAGAAAAAGAACTAGAAAAAATCATGAAATATCACGACCTGGCCATCGAAGCTACACGGCTATAGATGAAGCATGTAACAGTGATACCCATTGTCATTGGAGCACTTGGCACCATGTCCAAGAATTTTGCAAGATACATCAACAAATTGCAGCTTCCTGCAATAACACCAGCAGAACTGCAAAAAACTGCGCTACTCAGAACATTTTATATTTTAAGAAGGTACTTGGTTGATACCTAGGACGCTGGCAGCAAATCGTATCAATCATTAGCATCAGTCACTGGTATTTGTAATGCATTTTTGATTGTTCAGTTGGCTGAGTTTCATGTTTAATGAATAAAAGAAATAATGATAATAATAATAAAAGTAATAATAAATATATTCATGTTTTCTTTGTTTTAATAACTGTTATGGAAAGTAATTACCTTTATTTTAAAAAAAAGGTTGTTACTGCCTTTTGCTACGATTTAGTTGCACTTAAGTTTGCTTGTGATTATGTAACAATTCTAGGCTGATCCCTCTTTTAACTCCAGGTTCTGCCATCTCTTTTCCTACAGTTTATTGTTTTTAACAGGGTTTTTTTCCCCCTGAACATTGCCTAGATCAGCGATGGTGAACCTTTTTTGGCTTGCGTGCCATAAGAGGGGGCTCAGGGGGGGCATGCGTGAGCGTTCCACACCCATAATGCAACGCGCGACCCCCCCAGTGCACATGCGCTCATGAGAGGCGTGACTCCCCCATTTTTTGCATGCTTTTTTTCGCCGTCCCCAGGCTCCAGAGGCTTTATAGGAACCTGGGGAAGGCGAAAGAAGCCTCCCCCACCCGGAGGCCCTCTGGAGGCTTCAGGAAGGACTTAAACTGACCCTTTGAGCAAACAGAAGTCCATTCCCAAACTTCTGGTTTGCCCATAGGGCCAGTTTTTTGCACTCCGGAGGCTTCAGGGAAGCTCCTGAAACCTCCGGAGGGCTTCCGGGGGAGGGAGGCTCTTTTCGCCCTCCCTAGACTCCTATAAAGCCGCTGGAGCCTGGGGAGGGCGAAAAATGGCTTTTAAAAATGCTGAACTCAGCTGGCCAGCACACGCATGCGCGCTGGCCAGCTAACAGGAACGCCTCGTGTGCCCTGACAAATGGCTCCGTGTGCCACCTATGGCATGCATGCCATAGGTTCGCCATCCCGGACCTAGAGTCACTGCTTATGAAATGAGTGGCATATCAATTTGATAAAGAAATAAAACTGCTCAATTTTTGGAACAACATGTTTTTGTATTAAAACTATACCTAAACGGATCAACTGTTCACATTAGATTTCTGTCTGTCTGTCTGTCTGTCTGTCAATCTACATCCCACCTTTATTATTTTTACAAATAACTCAAGGCAGCGAACATATCAAACACATCCTCTTCCTCCTATTTTGCCCACAATAACAACCCTATGAGGTGGAATGGGCTTATAGAGAGTGACTGACCCAGAGTCACCCAGCTGGCTTTCATGACTAAAGCAGGACTTGAACTCCTAGCTTTCTAGCTTGGTGTCTTTCCCCTAGACCAGATTAGTTTATATATATTTGGAATATATATATATTCCAAAGGTTCAGCTTCTGTATGTCTTTTTCCCATCTGTGCATGTAAAAGTCCTGAAGCTAATCATTTCTTCATGGGAGGTGTAGTTGAAATCCGTGTCTTGGTATCATAACAGACTTAGTTCCAGGCCCTCTATTCTGAGTTTAGGGCAGCTCAGCATGGCCAACTTTCTGCAGGACAATTCAATGTATCAATCATTTCATTCAGTTACTTTTCTTATTGGTGACCAGGTTTTCATTGAAATTATTATAACTCTTGTATTTGGGGATTTTCTTTATTTTATATTATTGGTCATGGCTCCATTAAAATTAATTTAACTTTTGTATTTGTTTAATTGTCCTGTGGAGAGTTGCCCCACAATGATTTGGCTATGGTGAGTTGTCCCATTTCACTCTATTCCCAATTTTGCCTATTCCATCTCTAGCATTTGGCATTTCTGATAGTGCCAAGCTGTTTTATGCTACTGGATGATTTTTCACTCAAGTGTATTGTTAACATTTGCATTATATCACACTTTTCTTCTGAATTAGGCTCCTTGTACTTCCAGTCAAAAGATGGCTATCCCATACTTTTCACTCCATTAATAAACTTCTTTTTGTTAGGAATCTAAAACAGAATAAATGGTGGAGAAACAGAAGGTAATTACAAATGGAAGAAGGCAACTGATGTTTCCTTCCTATACAGTTTCATGAATGATGCAGGATATTTGGACAGCCTTAAGCAACTCGGGTTAGTCTTCCGTGACCTACAAACCCTCCAGATAGTTATAGGAAGTTTTGTGCTCAGAATTCTTCAAGTATACTGACTGGGAAAGCTGAATTAACATTCTCATAATCAAATCTATATGGCCAATTATAAGGAGAGCTGCAACTTAGAACTTATCAGTAGCAGTGTACTGTACATTTCCCTTATTTGATCTATGTACAATCTGGTTTCCATAAAATTTTGGCACTATCCTTGTTATCTCGCATTCATTTCAGTTTTTGTAGCTTGTGCATGAGCGTATTTTTTTTTTGTTATAATTAACCTAGATCTGTTAAATTTTTGAACGATGGCTATTAAGTGTGAGGCTGGTTACTGTTCATATGTAGAATGTTATTCTGTTAGACTCAAGGCAGTGCAAAATTTTAATTAAAACCAACCTATTTTTCACCTTAGTTTTCCTTGGAACAACGCTGAAACATTTGACTATTGACCCACTTTTGACTGTGTTGATAATATGCAAACAGAATATAATTGTATTTCAGGGGCAAAAATCAGAATCTACTTACTTAGAGCCCCTAGGCATAGAAAAAGATGAATTTAATTATTGTATATTCATTATTTTGTCCAGTCTAATTTGGAATAGTCTAAATATCTAAATATGAAATGCTTAGCAGAGTACTCCAGTGTACATCTATTGTGTTCAGTAAGATATAGCAGAGCAGAGTTTCTGAAGTTACAGTCTTCTAGTCGAAGTAAGTTCCTCTGAACTCAGTAAGGTGTTTTTGAGCACCAGGTATAAATATGCTTTCACCAAGAGACACTGTGGAAATTTCATTCAAAGACCATCACAGAAATGCTTATGAGTTTATCTATTTATTTTCAAAGGTACATTTGTTTTGCTTGTTGCAAGATGAGAGGAGGTGAAGGCATATACTATGCTGTCAGCTATTAATCCTATCTGGTGATCAATCCATCCCTTCATAGAACAGCTGAAATAAAGAAGCTGTGTGTATAGAAAAGTTAGGTCATGAATAAGTAATATTGAGTATTCCCATTGCCCCAGTTCATGGCAACCAATCAATTTTTTTATATTCTAGTGAGGATTAAAGGCTTCTTCTGTGCGTTTTCATGCAAAAGGTGATAGATTTCAGATTGCCCTTTCTCTTTCCGATGGGTTGGCACGGGATAACCTCATTTTGTAACTTCTGACATTTGTATCTTTCAGACTTTGCAAGGATAAAAATCTCTCCATACAGAAATCACTGCAGAGCTTTGCATTTGGTGTTTTTTTCTTAAAAGATACTTAACATTTCTGTAGCATATTCAATAACATTTGGAATGAAACAGATAAAAAAAACAAGTGAGGAGAAATATCCAACATATGGATATTTTCCCTCTTCCCTATTAACAAGCAGTTTTCTTCTAAATATAAACTCAATAATATTTGACCTACTTTTTTCAACTGTATCCGTGTTATATGGAAGGGAGGGAGCAAAGGAAGAAAGGAATCTTCATTCTGAGCTAAGCTGTATTATATGTCTAGTTGTTTATTTTAATATGTCACTGAGTGGGTCACACACCACACAGTATCATAATATCCTCACTCTTTTTTCCTTCTTAATTTAACTTTTGAATTTTTATTTTTTTTATTCTCTTACATACCATTTTAAGTATATATTCACATAATTGGTATACTTCTTTACATTTATAATTCTTATACTTTTATTATTTCATTTAGTAAGTTATAATGTACAATTTGGGTTGCTTTATTTACCATCCCTTCCTCCTTTTGTAACACCTCCTTGTTTCCCCTTTCTTTTCTCCCTCCCTCCCTTCTCTACTTTCTTCCTTCCTCCTCTCCTTCTCCTCCCTTCTTCCCTTACCTTTCTCATACTCCTGCTCTTCCTCTTCCCCTTCCTACCCTCTCTCCTTCTCTTTCTCCTCCTACCATCCTCCTCTCCTTACCTCTTTCTTCTTTCCCCCGTATTCCTTTCTTTCTCTCCTCCTCTCTCCCCCTTCTTTTTCTATTATTGTTGGTGTATATTTCAAAACTCAGTTTATGTTTCCTTGGAATGGTATTTCTGTCAGCCTAGATATAATTTAGTATCATTTCTTATTCCCTTACCTTCATTAGTCTACCCTAGGTACGTTTCCCCCCCCCTTTATATCTTGTTCTTGAATATATACTTATATGTTTAATATTTTGTTTTCTGTTTTCCCCTTCCTCCCCTTTTCCATTTAATAGCGCATCATCTGGGTATTTTATCTTCTCCCTACTTTCTTTTCTAGTTTGCTCTCTAGCCAGTCATAGAACCTTCCCCATGTCTTGAAATACTCCAATTCCTCTTAATCCTTTATTTTCATTGTCAACCTATTCATCTCTGCACAATCTAATATCTTTTTTATTATCTCTTCGTCTGTTGGTAGCTTATTTAATTTCCAATACAATTCTCGCTGCTGTAGTTACATGTATAATCAAATAAGTATGCACTTCCTTGAATTTTTCTGGGGTAATACTTAGTAAAAATATCTCTGATCTAAATTCTATTTCTTGTTGTAACATTTTCTTTAACCATACTTTTCTTTTAGTCCAATATTTCCTTGCTTCTGTACATGTCCATCACATGTGGTAGTACGAACCTATTGCTTGTTGACATTTTCAGCACTTCAATGGCTTGTCTTTAAACATCTTAGCTAGTTTTCCCAGTGACATGTGCCATCTGTAAAACATTTTGTATAAGTTTTCTTTGTAAGCTGTTGACATGGTTAGTTTATAATTCCTTTCTCATAGTTGTTGCCACTTTTCTAGTTCAACCGTATGATACAAAATTCTTTGTATCTTTTACCACTTCTTCTCCTAGCATAGTTCTTAATAGGTAGCTATAAATTCCTTGATTATTCTTTCTCCCATTCCCATAAGTATCTTATCCAACTCCAAACATCCTAAGTTAAAACCATACTCCCTTTTATCTTTTTCATATCTTGATTGTATTTGCAATTGTCAAAACCAACCTATATCAATCCCTTTTTTTTCTAATTCTTGTTTTTTTTAGTTCCCTGCCTTTCTGTTAAGATATCTTTATATCTAATAATATTTTTCATACTACTAATATTTGGATGTGTCAATGCTTCTATTGTTGAAAGCCACATTGGTATTTCTGAATAATGTTTCCTTTTCAGTCTTTCCCATATTGTTAATAATCCATTCCTTACATAATGTCTTGGAAAATAGCCATGTGCCCTCCTTTTATCATACCACAAAAAAGTATGCCAACCCAGTTGCAAATCATGCCCCTCCAGTATCAATAATCTTGTATTTCTCAGTAAAATCCATTCTTTCATCCAAGCTAGACCCACTGCTTGATAGTACAATTCCCAGTTTGGTAATCCAAATCCACCTCGAATCCTTGCATCTTATAACATTTTTATATTAATTCTTGCTTTTTTCCCTTGTCATATATATTTCCCCACTATTTTGTTCATACTTTTAAAGAATTTTTTCTCTAGTTTTATCGGTATTGTTTGGAACAGGTATAACAATCTTGGTAATATATTCATCTATACTACTGTTATTCTTCCCATCAGTGATAATTGTAGGTTTTTCCATCTTTCCAAGTCTATTTCTATTTGTTTTCTCACCTTATAATAGTTATCCTCCTTTAGTGTTCCACATCTTGATGTCAATTGAATACCCAAATATTTTACTTTTTCACCACCTGTATGTCCAGTTTCCCCATCAACTCTCTTTTCTGTTTTTCTGTCATATTTTTCACCAGTATTTTTGGTTTTATCTTTATTAATCTTCAAGCCGATACTTCTCCATATTCTTCTATTATTTTAACTACTTTTGGCCCTGTTTCTATTGGATCCTCCATAATAAACATCAAATCATCCGCGAACGCTTGTAATTTATACTCTTCTTTCTTGACCCTCATACCTTTTACCTCTTTATTTTGTCGTATTTCTCTATTCAAAATCTCTACTGTCAATATAAATAATAATGGCAATAGTGGACATCCTTGTCTAGTTTCCTTCGTAATCGCTATCTTTCCTGTCATATCACCATTTACCATTACCTTTGCCGATTGGTTATTATATATAGCTTTAATCATATTTATAAATCCCTCACCAAATCCCATCATTTGAACTTGCATTATCATAAATTGCCAGTTCACATTATCAAAGGCCTTTTCAGCATCTAGAAACAGCAACACCATTTGTTTTTCTGGGTGGGCTTCATAGTACTCTAGCGTATTCAATACAATCTGCATATTGTTTCTGATCTGTCTCTTGGGAAGAAATCCATTTTGATCTATGTGTATAAAGTCATTTAAAAGTCTCTTCATTCTTTCTGCCATTATTGATGCAAAAAATTTATAATCCACATTTAAAAGTGAAATAGGTCTGTAGTTCTTTACTTGTTGAGGATCTGACTCTTCTTTTAGTATAAGTGTTATATATGCCTCCGTCCATGTTTCTGGCATTTTTGCCTCTCTTAATAAGTCATTGAACAGTTCCAACATTACATTGCTTAATACTTCTTGTAGTGTTTGGTACAGTTCTGCTGGTAATCCATCTGGTCCTGGTGTTTTCCCCTTCTTTTGCCTTTTGATGCCTTCTGTTACCTCCATCATTGTAATTCTTTCTTCTAGTGTTGTCTTAAATTTTTCTGGGATTTTGGTTGTTCTAGTTTTCTCTAAATATTGTCTTATTTTCCCTTCTGGAACGCTTTCATGCTGATACAACTTATTGTAGAAGTTCTCAATTATTGTTCTCTTTTTTTTCATTTAAATGTTGCATATTCCCTCCTTCATCCACCAGTTGACTTATCAGCCTTTCTTCTCTTTCTTTTTTCATCTTGTAAGTGAGCCAACATCCTGGTTTATTTGCGTTTTCAAAGAAGTTTTGTTTTGCTGATTTCATTTTATTTGCCAAGTCCTCATTTTCTATCAGGTTCAATTTATGTTTTTGCAGTTCCATTATATTTTTTACTTTTTTATTTTGTGGGTTTTTCTGCAGCTCTGTCTCTAGACTTTTGAACTCTGTTCTGTCTATTCTTTTTCCCTAAGTATGTCATTGTAAGGCCTCTGATATATGCTTTGCAAGTGTCCCATACGTTCTGTAATTATATGTCTTCCTTTCTATTTTCCTGGAAGAAATATGTGAATTCTTTTTCCATATGGAAACTTTTTTCTTTCAATATTGTTGAATTTAAAGTCCATCTCCCTTTTTTCCTCTGTCCCTTCCAAGTCATTGTTGTTGGATTATGATCTGCCCATGTGCTTATATCTATTTCTCTTAGTTGTTTTGAGCGTTAATGTTCTCATTCTGTAACCTAAATTTGGAGTCAATTTAAATGCTGCAAATTAGACAGGTTATGCAGAACATATGTTGCTTGTTGTGAGTTGTTTCCTCCGTTTCCTAAGGTCTCTGTTAAAGTGATAATTAATTGTACTCATTCTTTGAGATAAAGATTGTAAGAAAGAGGAGATCAGCTTTGTAAAAATGCTTGCCAGGAAATAGAAGGCACAAGGAAAAGCTGTTCATAAAACTGCAGCTTCAGCATTTGGCTCTGAGAACTATTACGTGTTGTTCATCAAGTTGTTTTGCCAAGTACTGCTTCAGTGTTTTCCTGGGTATAACGAATTACTCCTAAATATCAACTGCTCCATGTGGCAATCCCAAAATATACTTCACTTGGCTGTATTTCTCTACTAACCCCACTGTTTATGCAGTGCAATTTCTTGCAAGGGCTTTTTTCTATATGCCATGCTCTGACCTGAGCCTCTGATTCAGTGGTACTTACCTGAAAAACTCCATTGCACTTACAATACAATGAAGTAGATGTGAAAATTGTCTTTCTTGTGGTTTAATTCTATATGGAGCTGTTATGTTTAGAATATATATATATAGGGAATACTTGCTTACGATTATTTTGAAGAGTGTAGGGGTGCTACATAAACATTTACTTTTCATCTGTATAGAAGATTATGGTTCACTAGTCTGATTGAGAACAGATGCTTGTTCCTATATAAAGACACCACATAGTAAAAGTAGTAATCTCCTCCAGTGTCCTATGAATACAGATAATCCTTGACTTACAACCATTCATTTAGTGACTGTTCAAATTTGTAACGTCACTGAAAAGAGCGACTTTTTTCACACTTTTTCACACTTGCAACCACTGCACTTGCAACCACTGCAGCATCCCCATGGACATGTGTTTAAAATTTGGATGCTTGGCAACTGGCATGTATTTATTGCCATCTGGGATTGTGTGGTCGCCTTTTATGACCTTTTGGCATGCAGAGTCAATGGGGAAACCAAATGCATTTAACAACCGTGTTACTAACTTAACTACTGCTGTAATTCACTTAGCAACTGTGGCCAAAAAGGTTGTGAAATGGGCCTCAGCTCACTTAACAACCATCTTGTTTACCAACAATACAATACAATACAATACAATACAATACAATACAATAGCAGAATTGGAAGGGACCTTGGAGGTCTTTTAATCCAACGCCCTGCCTAGGCAGGAAACAGAAATGTTGTACTCAGTTATGGTCATAAAGTCGAGGACTGCATGTCAAGTTTGATCCTTGACTGACTATGACCCTGTGGTTTTCTGTGGTTTGTAATTGCATTCTTCCAGGATGTTTCTGGTTTATTCCCATGAATGAAATAAACCATCCTTTCACAATCAAGATTGTCTTGGTAAAACCCTGGTAAATATTAAGGAACTTTCCAGCTAACTTAAAACACAATGGAGTTGGGCTGTAGTACCAGCAAGAGTGTTCTCCATCTCTTTACTGCAGAGTTCCCCAACCTTTCTGGCTTTGCGGACTAGTGGCGGGTGAGGAGATAGTTCCGCACAAGCAGCTGGCAAGCATGCATGGGTGTGCTTGCCCACTGCAAGTGGGAGTGTATATGCACTTGCCCGCTACTTCCGCAGCCCATTTCCAAATAGCAGCCTGGGGGTTGGGGACTCCTCCTGTACTGCACAGGATAATCAGAGCTTGCTACCAATAAGTGGGATGAGTTAATATCTGTGTATTAGATACTTTTTCAGGGATTTTTTCAAGCAATCCAACATTCATGGTTCACACATCATTCTAAATTAAGCTAGGGGAGTAGTTTTCATGATTATTTAACCTGGCAGGACGACTCATATGGGGATGATGGAGCAGCATATACCAGCAGAATAAGCCAGAATTATGATGTGAGAAGAGATGTGAGAAGATAAGAATTCTAATATTCTATGTCTGACAAGTGCCCACCTAAATGAAAAGCATACCATATCCTTAAGAATCTTGATTTTAGAGCTTGGTAGCTTACACTTATTATGCAATAAATAGGAAAGTTGCGACAATGCACTGAATTCTTTTTTGGATATATGGCGAAGATAAGCAGCAAATACTGTACATGGCAAGCAGAAAATCTTCTTTGTTGGTATAAAAAGAATCATAAAGCCAGAGATACACTAGTATTGTTTGACAATCCATGTGAGGAAATGAAAAAAAAAAAACAACCCATCTCTCATGCCCACAGAGAAGTAGAAATTATAAACAACATTTGGGATATGTGTCTTTGGGTTGCCTTAGATGAAAATGGCTTATGATTTTTTTTGTCTTTATCATAGTCCTCTTTGCACTGTCCCTCTGCCTTCCTTGTCTCAACTCCATACTAATTCTGTCATAATAATACTGTCATAATTCCCTGGAAGCCCATATGATTAACCATACCCATTTTAAAATGTGAAAGCAACACTGTCTTAGGTAATTAAATCAAAGTTGTTAAAGTTAACATGTTTTCTTCCAAAGTAGCACAAACTACCCCATACGGTGATGGTCCCCAACCTTTCCAGCTTTGTGGACCAGTGGGGACAGGGAGGAAAGGGGGGTTGGTTCCACGGCCTGATACCAGACCATGGCTGAGGGACACCTGCCATAGAGCTTTTTAAATACTGCTGCTGCTGGTGCTTCTCTGGTGTGCCAATAGAATAGCAATAGGATAGGATAGGATAGAATAGAATAGAATAGAATAGAATAGAATAGAATAGAATAGAATAGAATAGAATAACAGAGTTGGAAGGGACCTTGGAGGTCTTCTAGTCTAACACCCTGCTTAGGCAGAAACCCTACACTACTTCAGACAAACATCTTCTTAAAAACGTCCAATGTTGGAGCATTCACAACTTCTGGAGGCAAGCTGTTCCATTGATTAATTGTTCTGTCAGGAAATTTCTCCTTAGTTCTAAGTTGCTTCTCCGCTTGATTAGTTTCCATCCATTGCTTCTTGTTCTACCCTCAGGTGCCTTGAAGAATAGTTTGACTCCCTCTTCTTTGTGGCAACCCCTGAGATATTGGAACACTGCTATCATGTAACCGCTAGTCCTTCTTTTCATTAAACTAGACATACCCAGTTTCTGCAACCATTCTTCATATGTTTTAGTCTCCAGTCCCCTAGTCATCTTTGTTGCTCTTCTCTGCACTCTTTCTAGAGTCTCCACATCTTTTCTACATCGTGGCAAACAAAACTGGATGCAGTATTCCAAGTGTGGCCTTACCAAGGCATTATAAAGTGGTATTAACACTTCACGTGCTCTTGATTCTATCCCTCTGTTTATGCAGCCTAGAACTGTGTTGGCTTTTTTGGCAGCTGCTGCACACTGCTGGCTCATATTTAAATGGTTGTCCACTAGGACTCCAAGACCCCTCTCACAATTATTACTATTGAGCCAAGTACCACTATTCTGTGTCTGTGCATTTTGTTTTTCTTGCCTAAATTTAGAACCTTACTTTTTTCACCATGAATTTCATTTTGTTAGATAGTGCCCAATGTTCAAGTTTAGCTGAAGGTCATTGCAATGTATATCATCTCAAGCCAAGATCCCAGTTGGGAAGGCTAGACTAGGCCAAAAAAAATTGTTGCACTTCATATTTGCTTCTTTTTATTTTGCTTTTTGAAGTGTTTCAGATGTCTAAAGTATACTGCTATTCATTTCCTCCCCCCTTTCCTGTTGTCTCTCTCTCTTTTTTTAAAACTCTTTTAACAGTGTCTCTCCTTTCTCATTAGCATTATTCCTCTGGAAGAGAGAGAGAGGGAGAGAATGATGAGCGTGTTTTACCAAAATACTGTTTCTGAATCTGTAGGAAGCTTTTAAACTATTGCTTTCAATATGCAAAGAACATTGCATGTGCTGTACATTCAGCTTTTGGGGAGGAGGTTGTCCCTAGACTTTAACCCAAAAAGAGTTCCGAATGTCAGATTTCAAATAAGTTTTTTTTTTAAAAAAATAAAGAAGTTGGCAGAAATGTGCTTTCTTTCTGCCCTGGCTGCGTGTCATAACACCCTTGAAAGGTCCTCAAATATACTGAAAAGAAGGCAGTCCATCAAGAGTAAGGTCATCGGTTTGAGGCAGCTATGTATGAGTCAATTCTATGAACCCTGATGTATCGCTATAGAAATCTGGTAAGCAAGTAATTGTGAACAACAGACAATGTCCCATATTTGAATGACATTCATAGGTACAAAGGTTGCACATTTGGAGATGGTGATGTTTCCATTTTATCTTTGGGTGCTGTGAGAATGTAAAAGGGTCCATGCAATAACTAACTGAAAAGACATCATCACTTCCCATTATTCTCAGCCTATTTCTCACCCTGGAGAGAAATGTAAGAATGCTGTTAAAAGCAGCTTCTTTAGTTCATGGATCTAACATGGATCCAGGTTTATCTAAGCTTGTATAATCATGTAATATATAAAGCCATGGCATCAGTGCAGGTAATTTCCCAAAGATCTTTTTAAAAAATCCAAAGAGCGCATTGTTTTCCCTATCCCTGCTATGCCATGCTATCCCCACAATAACTCTCTAGCCGAGTGCTTCTCAACCTTAGGAACTTCAAGATTGTCAACTTCAACTCCCAGAATTCCCTAGCCAACATGCTGGCTGGGGGATCCTGGGAGTTGAAGTCCACATATCTTAAAAGTCCCTAAGCTTGAGCAATACTGCTCCAGCCACTCTTGCACTAATACAAAGAAAAGAAGTTTTAAAAAAGGAAGTCAAAATTTCTAAAAACATATATGTATAAGCTCCAATTGCAGTTTCAAGGTAGCAACCCAGTTTTGTAGTAAACATCACTGGATATGATAATGCGCATTTTAAGGACATGTTAAGTTAGTGTACAGGACGCAGTACAGGGGTGAAATCCAGCAGGTTCTGACAGGTTGTGGAGAACCGGTAGGGGAAATTTTGAGTAGTTCAGAGCACCGGCAAATGCCACCTCTGGCTGGCCCCAGAGTGGGGTGGGAATGGAGATTTTGCAGTGTCCTTCCCCTGCCATGCCCACCAAGCCACACCCACAGAACCGGTAGTAAAAAAAATTGAATTTCATCACTGACTCAGTACAGATATTTTTATCTATATAATTAGCGTGAAGGCCCAATTCCAAATTAGAACTTCCATGCAAAATGGCTAGAGGAAGCTTAAAGCTTCCTTTCATCTAATTAGATTTAGAATCTCACCTTCTTTCCCAACCAAAACGATAGGAAAACAACATTTTTTTAAAGATACTGTCCACAGTGGAGGTTCAGGGTTGATTTTCCACCCTCCCTTTTATTTTTATTTGAATGCAGGGGTGTAGACACTTCTGAAATACATCAGAAAGAAAGGAGACATCACACCTTTATAATCAGTGTTCATGTAAACATAGGCAAAAATAAAGGTTTTATGATTCTGGTTTATATCAATAAACCATCCTTTAGTATGTTCAGATGTATATGGTAGTCCTCGTCTTATGTCTGGTCATTTAGCGATGGACCCAAATAAAGCTACCAATGACCTAGATTTGAAGTTCTGATAATTGGGTTTTCCAGGGCGCTGCTCTGGAGAGTCCAAGCAAGGGTTAAATACAGCCAATCTGCCCAGAACTGAATTGAAACTTTAAACCACGCCTCTGGTGGTGATTATCTTCAGTTTTTTTCAATTCAGCTAGCCCAGTGGACGCGCTTCGAGTTTCTCTTCAATTCTAGATAGATTGCTTGGACTCTCAATTACATTACAGAAAGGAAAAGATCGTGTTATTTACTTTGGAGCAGGCTTAGTGAGAAAAATTTGATTTAAATCCCAATTTGGCTTCTCTCTCACCCCTTGGTCCTCCCGGTGTCCCGATCTTGCTCGGGCCCTGCAGGGTCACAGACAGTTGTTGGGGAAGTGCGTGTGTTGGACTGCCGATGCCAGCGCCGCCACAGCAATGCTGCTGCGGGAGGAAATCCCCACTGAGAGCTCCGTTGTCGTCGTCCGTGCTTTTTACAAGCCGGCGTTCGGCGCGGCCCCTCAGGGCTCTCCCAAGCATTAGCTGCACTTTTTAAAGGTCTGGAGAAGCGGCAGGGAGTTTCCGACCGCCATTTGGAGCCGCCTGTTTCGATTTCGATTTAACCGCATGCCGCAACTGCTGAAGCCTGACTCATAGCAGGAGCCTCATGGAGACCTCATTGACTGGTCAGACTGGCGATCTGGGCCCCTTCGGACTAAAGCGGCAAGTGCTTGTGGTCACCTGGATCGCAACCCTTACTTTCCTGCAGGCGCTGGGAGCTGGATTTGCTTGCGCCATATCCCTGTCTGGCTGAATCTCATCCTGCAACCTTCTGTGTCTCTTCCTGAGCATTTTGGCTTGTGGCGGGCTACTGTGAGGTGGTGAGTGGAGGTGGTTCCCTACCTGTCTTGTTTTGGGCCCATTATTAACGCCATGGCAGATCAGATCCCAGAAAACTCTGAACCAATGGAGGTTTCTTCCAGAGCCTTCTCTAGGCTGCCAGGGAGGCCATCAGAGGCAACAAACCTTATTCCAAACCCAGGCTTAAGCAGGGATCCGGGCAGGATAAGGATGCTGTACGCCGTCAGAAGGCCCTAGAAAAACAATTTTCCAAGGCCCAGCAGCAGGCCCAAGCCTCCCAGTTGGTGAACCCTCAGGAATCCTCCGGGGAGGTTGCCCTTGCCCAGGCTCATCCTATCTCCGCTAGCAAAGGGGAAGGCCAAGAATTCTCGCCCACGGCCTCTTTGGCCATGGCAGTTTTACCAGGCCCCTCCATGGCGGATCAGGCTGACCTCTTCACCTGTCCTTCAGACCTGGAGGAGGGGGCCAGCCCCCATGGGTCCCTTGGCACCACAGCTTCCATCCCACAGGCCCAGCCCCAGGTTTCGCCCAGTCGAGGACTAGGGGCCCAACTTCTCAGCGGAAATGCAAGAGGTCATCAACAGGTGTCATTTTTGGACATCTGGCCTGCATTTATGTGGCTGCAATTTACCACATTTTTTGCTAGAATCTGGTGTATACTTCTGGTTTCTGACAAAACAACGCCCATTGCAGATAACCGGGTTACTTACCAACTGGATTCTTCTCAATGATCACTGCAAAAAAGGTCAGTGGTCAGTGATGACCCACTTAATGACTGTCACAACTTATGACCATAATTTCAGGCTCAAGTCGAGGAACTAGCTATAATGGCATACTGTGATTTAATTGCAACCAAGCAATAGTTGTTTTAAATTTCCTTGTAGCTGTGAGGACCAAAGAGAAAACCCCAAGTAGGACAGGCTCATTTACTAAACTGTGTGATGATTTTAAGTAGGTATTGTATCAATGTTATTATTCAAGCTGGACTTCTGTAGAGGTAGAAGCATAAAGCAGGTACACGCCACCTCAAAAATGTGCTTTATGCAAAAGCAGCGATGAGTTCCACTTTAAGAAAAATCAAGGACAGATACCCCAGAGCTTTGGTGCACGCAATCAAAATTTCATTGAAGTAAAGTACTGTAACCCAATAAAACTCTTTTAACACCTCTTCTGTAAAACACTCACATCTTTAATTGAAACTAGATTACTTCCAACAATTAACTCATTGTATCTCTTCAGCTCTATTCCATTCTGGTAGCTGTTGAGGCCTCTGACTATTTAAACACCTTTGTGGAGGGGACGGAACCACTCTCCATCTGGTATTTCATTGATTTTCTTAGTGAAATCATGACGTAACTCTCTATGTACCTCACAAACCTTGGCTGATGTCAAAAAAATCTAAGCAAAGTTGGACCCGACTATTAGATGATAGATCATTGGATGAGGGAATAAATGGGGAACTCATCAAATTTGCAGATGACACCAAGCTGGCAGGAATAGTCAACACTCCAGAAGATAGGCTTAAGATAAAGAAGGATCTTGACAAACGTGAACATTGGGCACTATCTAACAAAATGAAATTCAGTAGTGAAAAGAGTAAGGTTTAGGCAAGAAAAATGAAATGTACAGGTACAGTATAGGTGGTACCTTGCTCAACAGTAGTAACTGTGAGAGGGATATTGGAGTCCTAGTGGACAACCATTTAAATATGAGCCAGCAGTGTGCAGCAGCTGCCAAAAAAGCCAACACAGTTCTAGGCTACATAAACAGAGGGATAGAATCAAGATCATGTAAGGTGTTAATACTACTTTATTATGCCTTGGTAAGGCCACACTTGGAGTACTGCATCCAGTTTTGTTCGCCACAATGTAGAAAAGATGTGGAGACTCTAGAAAATGCAGAGAAGAGCAACAAAGATGATTAGGGGACTGGAGACTAAAACATATGAAGAACGGTTGCAGGAACTGGGTATGTCTAGTTTAATGAAAAGAAGGACTAGGGGAGACATGGTAGCAGTGTTCCAATATCTCAGGGGTTGCCACAAAGAAGAGGGAGTCAAACTATTCTCCAAGGCACCTGAGGGTAGAACAAGAAGCAATGGGTGGAAACTAATCAAGGAGAGAAGCAACTTAGAACTGAGGAGAAATTTCCTGACAGTTAGAACAATTAATCAGTGGAACAGCTTGCCTCCAGAAGTTGTGAATGCCCCAACACTGGAAGTCTTTAAGAAGATGTTGGATAGCCATTTGCCTGAAATGGTATAGGGTTTCCTGTCTAGGCAGGGGGTTGGACTAGAAGACCTCCAAGGTCCCTTTCAACTCTGCTATTGTATTGTATTATTTGAATTGGAGATCCCCAGAAAGTCCAGGCTGTAAACTGGACTGGGATGTTGTCCAAGCACCTCAAATGCAAAGTGCTTCCTATTCTTTTGAGCTCAACTCAAGAGAGCCTGCTGAAATAGTGAATTTTTACCTCTGCTAAGGGACTGCGTGGCGTATTTCACATGACTGAAAAAAGTAACTATGAACATATTTGTGTAGAAGTTTTGTTGCTTAGCATTTTGTCCTGGCCTGAATGTTTCTATACAAAGTATTTCTTTCCTGTTAACGATGTTAGGACTTTGATAATTATATTAATGTGGACAATTTTTTATAACCTCATGAAAGACAAACACTGGTCTGATTAAAAAAACAAGCTTGCCAATCCCTGTTTCTGCAAAATTCTATATTTAGACATCAAATAAGCGATGTTGTTTAATGTTCTTGCATATGTACAGTGAAAACCAAACAGAAATCCATTTGTTTCATAACTAATCACCTTTTCCAAGTCAATCTTCTGAGCTGCAAATAAGCTGAACAGCAAAATCTCCCATCAGTTGAACATACTGAGATATGAACAGTTCTTTCCTCTTACATAGAGTCTTTCTTTCTGCAAGTGAATAAACAAACAAATAAACAAAGAATTTCTGCCTTTAATTAGTGTCCCATTTCATCAAAAACCTTGCAAATCTGAGTACTAATTTCAGAACAGGTCAGGATATTAAACCAAGTTGAAGCCACGTTTAATATTTTAATTTTGTTAGCTATAGTTTCCTGATTTGGATGGAATACAAAGAGGGCATTAGATAGACCCTGGTATGAAAATTTGCATGCAAAGGGATGTGAACATTTGAAAGTTTTGTATGCAGATGTTTGGGTTCATAAAGACTTCCATATGGCTGCAAGCCAATGTTTTTTTCATTGTTACTTCAATCAATTCTCTTTTCTCTGGTTCTGGTGTCAACAATCACATCAGTCATTTTACATTATTTACATTTAAATAATTTAGATCCAGAGCCCATTGGAGCTGGGCAGCTAATGAATTCAAATAAATAAATATACACTTATTTTTATTGTATAAATTGGATTGTTGTAGTGAGGTGTTAGTTGAATGCAGTTATTGAATGTTGAACTCTGTAGGCTTTTGGATTGATCCATTTGAGTCCTTCATATACGTATTAAATAGTGCAGAGAAGAGCAATAAGGATAATTAGGGGACTGGAGGCTAAAACATATGAAGAACAGTTGCAGGAACTGGGTATGCCTAGTTTAATGAAAAGAAGGACTAGGGGAGATATAATAGCACTGTTCCAATATCTCAGTGGTTGCCACAAAGAAGAAGGAGTCAAACTATTCTCCAAAGCACCTGAAGGTAGAACAAGAAGCAATGGGTGGAAACTAATGAAGGAGAGAAACAACTTAGAACTAAGGAGAAACTTGCTGACAGTTAGAACAATTAATCAGTGAAACAACTTGTCTCCAGAAGTTGTGAATGCTCCAACACTGGAAGTTTTTAAGAAGATGTTGGATAACCATTTTCTGAAGTGGTGTAGGGTTTCCTGCCAAAGCAGGAGATTGGACTAGAAGACCTCTAAGGTCCCTTCCAACACTGTTATTCTATTCTATTCTTATTTGGGATGATAGCATTAGTTAAATATGCTATTGTGCCTCATAAGTATATGAAGGACTCAAATGTTAAATATATTTCAGCAGAAATCTTTAATGGGCAAAAAACTCTTTAATGAAGCATTCAGAAGAAAAAAGGCTTGGAAGTAATGATTTCCTTGGGCTTTCTATGCACACAAAAAAGCTTAGTCCTGACCTACAGTAGGCTTTAGAAGAACATCTCTTCTTTGAACATTAACACGTATTACTTTATCTTCTTTCCAGATATCACAGTAAGTTTGCTGTCCTTGGTGGTCACTGCATGTGGACTTGCTTTGTTTGGGGTATCTCTGTTTGTGTCCTGGAAGCTTTGTTGGGTCCCATGGCGAGAGCGTGGTCTGCTAGGCAACAAAGACAAGCAGGAATCCTTGAACTTCACAGACACAGAGACCAATGACCAAGACTATAGTGAGGAATTCCTGGGACAGCCGACTACCTACCTTGACTCTTCCATGAAAATTAGCCACACTTCTCCAGACATCCCATTGGACGCTAAGGCAGGGACCAAGGAGAACTGCATACACAATGTTCGAATGCATCGACAAATCACAGAACCAACACCTTCTGCTCGGTCAGTACTCTGATATCTGTGTAAGGATAATGAAGGAGGAGAGAGGAAAGGTCAATTCTTACCCTTCTATATCCTTAATGCCAAGGAGAAATATATGTGGGTAGGGTGGCATTCCCTTCCCTGTTGTCTTACATTTCTTTTATTTGATGGGAAGCATCAAAGCAGAGATTCTAAGGACGATGATTTGGTACAGGTTAGAAAATGCCTTGCTTTAAAAACTTTAGGAGCTGAGTCTATCATTGGAGATAAAGTAAAGAAATAGAAATCTGAGCAAAGAGAAATTAAATGCGGAGGTGATAAAACAAACTATGCTTTTCCTTGGGCTTGAGCAAGATCCCATTCCTTTAAAAAAAGGAATCTAGCAAATAGAAAGCCAGTTGTAAAAGACAGAGAAAGAAGGAAGGAAAAAATATGTACCTTTTACTAGATTAGTCAAAGACAAAGTTGGAAAACTAGAAACAAATGTTTTTATAAAAAGAAATTACAGAATTGAGCATTGGGCATTGAAAAGATGTAATGAAACTTGTCCATAAATTGTTTGTTTTGTTTTATATATAGATTCAAACTTAATCAAAAAATGTTGTCAACACTTTGACTCCTGAATCTCTTCTATAGGGTCAGTGGCATCCACATGAATTTGCTCCTTTCATTTTTAACCTAAGCAGGATTATAATGTTGCAGCCCAAGGATAAAAGAGTGGTACTTATACCACTTGACATCCACTTGACTCATCCTGCACATGCCTAGTCTATTGGTGTTAAGATTCTTCATCATTTAAAAAAACCCATTCATGGGGAATCACAGGGTATTCTGGGGAGTTCTGAATAATGATTTATCAGACAAATATTATCTGAAATATTTCACTTTTGGGGAAAATTAACTTATAATTGAATCTCTAGTTAGAAAAGAATAAATTAAGCGTCTAATTCGGGGTCTCCTTTCTTTCTCCCTATGCACTGTTGCTGCATTTGGTGTTATAGACACAACCATCTTTTTTTTAAAAAAGAAGAATTTGAATTGAAAATTAGATTCATAGAAATGAAAAGGCAGAAAGAAAATTAGAAAAACAGAAGCAAAAATCTTCTAATTTTTCAGATGGGATTGAAAACTATTACCAAAATCAATCTGCAATCATTTTTTCCTCAAAGGTATGTGCAATGTGACCAGATGTGTAGCATAACAATAGCATTTTAGGCTCATATACCACTCCATAGTATTTTACAGTGCTCTCTGGGCAGTTTGTAATGTAAGCACTATTTGCATATTTCCCCCAACAATCTGGGTCCTCCTTTTACTGACCTCAGAAGGATGGAAGGCTGAGTCAACCTTGAGCACCATCAGGATCAAACTCCAGGCTGTGGGTAGAGTTTCCCTACAATACTGCACTTTAACCACTGTGCCACCAGGGTTCATGTTTATGGGACTGTACTTTCCCCCTCAAAATGGCCAAGCACATTAAATAGGCAAATTAAATAAATATTTTGGATTAATGACTTATCCTTCCACAAGACTGCTTATGAAATATATTGTTCCTTTTATAAAATTAGTTAAGCCTGCATCTGCATACATTCAAGTAAACCAGGTCTGTCATACTGGTGGCCCGCGGGCCGGGTATGGTTCATGCAAGCAATGCCCACCCCAGCGCCGCAAAGGCAAAAAACTTCATGATACGGCCCGCGATGCGAGCGGGTTTGACACCCGTGATGTAAACCATTTGTTATATATGAACTACACTCTCACATACACATGTAGAAATGCACATAAACATTCATACAGAAAATGAGAAGGCTCTAGCCATAGCAAGCATAAACCTATGCTAGCATACTCCGTTAATGCAGAGTAAGTTTCGGTCTGCCCAATAGCTTTTAATCCCACCAGGTGGCATCTGCAAGGGAAATAAAAGCAGGCAAGATGACAATAATTGAAGTCCTATACTGTTAAGACCTCGATCTACAACCGATCCTATATCCTTGACTTACGACTGACTGCAAGTCCTCGACTTATGACCGGCTGCAAGTCCTTGACTTACGACCGGCCGCAAGTCCTCGACTTACGACTGACAGCCAGCTACTGCCAAGCTGCGCCTGATTGGTTAAAGTGCGGCTGGCTGAGCGCGGGCTGTTCTACTGTTCCTATTGGCTGCCCTGCTTGACAGCTCCTATATAAATAGCTGTCAAGCAGGGCAAGGGGCTGATTTCCTGTTCCTGGTTGCTGTTTGCCTTGTTAACATTAATAAACCATTCTGCATTTACCTCAGCAGTCTGGGCCTCTTCCCTGCCGTCTCAGAATTCAGTATATACCACTCTATATGCTTTGATATTCAACACATGTATAAGGGAGCAGGGTCAATTGTAATGCCTGGCCCACTCTTTTGAATCTCCCATGCACTCTCATAACTACCATATGTGTAATACCACAGTGCAAGAGACAGATTTGTTTACTTTGGTTCAATGTCCCTGCACATGAAGTGGTGTAGAAACAGAAGAAATCCTTTTAGACATTGTTCACAACAAACAAATGGGTTAATATAGAAGCCTTAATGCTAGTATCCAAGCATAAGGGAACATATTCAAGCCTTATTTTGTAGTAAATCAAATAGAATTCAATGAATCCTACTCCCAGGCACGTATATTTAGGACCTGTTAAGTCAGAATGGGAGCCTTTTTTTGCTCCTCATTCATTCATTCATTCATTCATCCATTCAAAACACATAGCTGCCCATCTTTCAGACAACTCTGGGTGGGTCTCACTAAAATCATACAGATTCTGCAGAGGCTCTCCATCAATTTCAGTATTTTGATTTTGTTCATTAGCATGGAAAACCTCCATTGACGGGAGGAAGTGTTCCATTGGAAATAGCCATAAATGCAATACTCTCACAGGATTGTTGTGAAAACAGGAATGCTATTATACCTATTATGAAGTAATAAAGGTAGGGTTTTTTTTAAAAAAAAAAGAATAAATGAATAAATGCACTTAAAATGTGAGTTCTTTTAGCTCGTGATGTGTAGGAAAGAAATGCAGTATTGTTTGGTGCTCAGACATGAAAAGCCATCTTGCTGCAAGAATTTGGGGACACCGGGAGCAAACCTGATGAACGAAAAAAAAAGTGTACGTGTTGCAGGAACAATCCATCATTGACAGGCCAGGTATAGCAAGAGCTATTTTCTAAACCAGATAAAATTGCCAAATGTAGTATGTGAAAGCAGCCCCAATTTAATCTTGCAAAGTATGCTCATTTGCACTTACCTCTGCTGCGGTGAGTCCTGATGTATCTTTGCAAAGATGTCAGCAAAAATAGAACAGGTTAATAAAACACTTGTGAGAAGAAGAAATGGGAAGTGCTAGGTTTTAGCCACAGCTTTGATTGAGTGGGAGGCATGTGAAGTCACTAAGGGAGACTGACTGAATATCAAGGGGAACATAACAAAAAGGTGGGGGCATGAATGGCAGTGGGCAAAGCCAACATAAAAATTATCCAGACTATATAAAACTTGCGGCTGAATTGCTATATTGCTGAAAATAACCAATCCCAAAGCTAATGAGACATGGCAAATAAGATTATGCCAAGCATTTAAAAGGGGTGCTTCGTAAAGCACATTTACGTTACATTTATGTGCCAGCCCATTTTCTTGAAGCATTACAGCCACAACATCCTCTGATAGGATTGTAACGGCTTTGGCGGCTGCTTCAGCTGCATGAACATGAACCTGAGACCACCAGGGAAGCAACTGTCCATGTACCCGTAGGCTTTTGAAGTGCTTGCAGTGAATCTTGAAGAGGATTCAGGGAGCTGTTTAACCTTCAAGGAAGGGTGCATTGTCCACACTAATATACTATACAGGTAGCCCTTGGCTTATGCATAGTCATTTAGTGACCATTCAAAATTATGGTGGAACTTCTAAAACAGGCGTCCCCAACTTCCAGTCCATGGACTGGCATCGGTCTGCGGCATGCCAGAAACTGGGCCATACAAACAAGTGAAGCCTCATCTGCAGGATGCAAGCAGCATGCAAAACCATGCTCCCTCCGGTCCACAGGAAAAACTTCACGGAACCTGTCCTTGGTGCCCCAAAAGGTTGATGGCCACTGCTCTAAAAGGTACTTAAGACCCAGTTCCATAGTACAGGGATGACTGCTCCCTTGAAGTCATGTGACCGTATTTTGGGTGCTTGGCAAATAGATATGTCTATTAGCAGCATTCTGTGGCCACATGTCCAATTGGCCATGTTTTATGTCATTTTGGCTGAAAACTGCCAATTACATCTTATTTTTGCTAAAAATGCTCCATAATGAACAATGGGTTTGCTTAACTAAATCACACCGTTGACTTAACAACTGTGATTCACTTAATGATTGCCACAAAAAAGGTTATGAAATCGAGTCATTCATATGATGACCAGCTTCAGGATTATCATGATTTATGTCTATAACGGGCAGGCTCCATTAGGGTCGTAAGTAGAAGACTACTTGTGTGAAGTGCTCCTTTCAAATGCTTTGTACCGCTTGAATGACACCCAACAGAAAAGCTATTTGCCTCCATTTACATTAATAAAAGGTGCAACAGCTGCCTCTACAACAAAAAGTATTCTTATAAACTCTCCAAGGTAAAGTACTAGCATTGATACCATAATGGTGGATAATAATCCATTGTGACATAATCTATTATAAATTTCCCTCACCTTTTAGCTGCCAATAATTTAGTGCTTAGACCACACCTTGTGGCAATGAAATCCTGTGAATTATGATAGTTACTAGTATTCATCAATTTCATGAATCTGCTAAAAATTTCCAACTATGATTCCAGAATCCTTTTGTTTTCTTTTTCATTTTCCTTTTTCCTTTTGTGTGGTCTAGGGCGTTATTTCTGGGTTTGCTAATTTGATGCCCATTGATCAAAGAAGAAGCATTATCTTTTTGCAGCCACTTAAACAGCAAAGATGATCTGAGAATAGTAAAAATGCTAATTTAACCTTAGCTCGTTACCTCCAGTATACTTTTTAGTGCTGGGTGAGGGGTTTTGCATCCAAGAATTCAGGAGTTTGTTATACTTGAAAAAGCGCTATGTGTAGTGCAGAGAGATTTGGCTGTGAACTATTGGCTATTTTGGGCAACATTCTGAGGCAGGCCAAAGGAGGAAAAAGTTATAAATGTCTTTTCCTGATGATATTTTGTTTTGATACTTTAAGGCAGGAGCTTGAAAGGGAGAGATGGGACAAAGAAACATTTATATTTTTCAGAAGCTTCCTCAAAGTTGAAAATTCCATTACTTTCTGTTACTCCATTTTACATAAGGCTGCAATCCTACCACATTTATTTCTCAAGCCTCACTAAGCTCAACTGGAGCATCATTTAAATAATCATGTTTTAGATTTTACTGTGCAAATAACAATTTATCCTAACATTCAAAAAAGTGTAATTTTACAGGTGGTATTACATCAGCTGGGGGGAAAAAGGGATGCTGTGGTGAATCTTTCCTATGATGTTCATATACCTGTGTTGTTTGTTGTTCAATTCCCTGTAATGAGGGTGAAGAACAATAATACCTACTAGAAAGCAAACACAGTTTTTGAGACACTGAAGTACTCATATCCCTGTTTCTTTTTCTGAAATGTTGGCAGATATGATTTATTTATGACTGCTTTCTTTTGTTTATCTTGTTGTCTTTGACTTCTAGCAAACTTTACAACTGGATTGCCTCTCCGCCACCTGCTGGAAATACGACTGGTACAGGGAAAACTGAACAAAAGAACATTTCTTTGCTATTTTTCAGCATTTTTTAAAATTATTATTTATGGTGTTCTACCCTGAGATTCTTTAATAGAAGATTGGGGGGATATTCTGAAACTTATGTTAGAAAGCAAGGTCATAATTACAAGATGCTCCGTGTTCTATAATGTTGGTCAATGAATTAATATAGTTCCTGCTGGGATTCTCATCTGAACATCAGACATTCCAGGTGCAATTTGTAGATGAGCTTACCTGCAAATGCTCTTTGCATAATTTTTACTCTTCAGTTTGGCAATAGTGTGAGTCTCATTCAAATGTACAAGGATTCTCTGCCAATAACAGCACACAAGTATAAACTCTGGATCCATCAGGAATGTTCCCAACTTATTTTTAAAATTATTATTTCCCTTCTTTGTAAGATACACTTGTGCTGTAATTTCTTACATTACTGAGAGTAGGGTAAAAGGTAGGAGGCAGTGGCATTCCTAAGCATATTTGATACATGAAGCAAATCGTTTTTAAACCGCCCTTCAGTGGCGATAAAGTTTGGTGCAGTGGTTAAAGCATCAGATTAGAAATTAGGAGACTGTGAACTCCTGTCTTCCCTTAGCCACAAAGTCAACTGGGTGGAATTGGGCCACTCAGTTTTCTCAGCCGTAGGAGGAAGAACTAGAAAACCACCTCTGAAAAATCCAAGAAAGATGCAGGAGGCAGGTCAACACAACTGTATCTCACTGATTCAAGGCCACCCAAATAATCTGTGCCATTGCTACAACTGGTTGTTTTACATACCATATTTTTCTGAGTATAAGAGGCACGTTTTTCCCTATATGAGATTGCCTATAATTGTGCCATTCAGTTGCTTTTCATTCAGGAGATTGCAGGACTGGTCCTAGCAGGTTTAGCAATCGCAATAGCACTTAGACTTATATACTGCTTCACAGTGCTTTACAGTCCACTCTAAGCAG
Organism: Natrix helvetica; assembly: GCF_964273705.1. Classification (NCBI taxonomy): domain Eukaryota; kingdom Metazoa; phylum Chordata; class Lepidosauria; order Squamata; family Natricidae; genus Natrix; species Natrix helvetica. Next base: position 100,341,037 of record NC_138548.1, read on the forward strand.
TTTACAGAGTCAACATATTGCTCCCAACAATCTGGGTCCTCATGTTACTGCCCTTAGAAGGATGGAAGGCTATATCAACTTTGAGCTGATGAGCATCGTATTGCCAAACTGATGGCAGCTGGCAGTCAGCAGAAGTATCCTGCAGTACTGCATTCTAACCACTGTGCCACCCTGGCTCTGATTTAGAGGTTTAGAGCTCTGGGAGAATATCGTATTTTTCAGAATATAAGAGGCACCTTTTTCCCTCCAAAAAGAGAGTGAAATTCTGGGTGTGTCTTATACACTGAATACAGACATTTTTGGACTTCTAAAACCTGGCCCCACGCATCCCATTTTTTGCAAAAATGGATGCGCAGAGGTTTTGGGAGTCCTGGGTCGCTGCCGGTTCTGCGACCCAAGCCTGAATTCCCTTACCGATTCGGCCGAACTGGGCCAAACCGGCAGCAGCCCACCTCTGCCCTCATTTCAAACAATGCAATCTTGCAAGCAGTTCCCAAATATGGGAATAATTGATTGTCAGTTCCAAGCCGGCAGAGTAGGAAATATTATTCCTGTTATCAGCAAGTCTTATGATTCCTTCTTGAATTCCATGCCTGTTGAATCTCTGAATGTTGCGATGTCTTTAAGATTTGTATTCAGATATCCTAAATGTCAGGACATTAATGGGCATTTCTCCTTTTTACATAGTTGTATATTGGCTGTAATGAAATATTATATGGGTTTTGTGCAGTATAGATTTCTTGGGGTAGATTTCTACATTTAGCATAATATCTTTTTAAAATTATAAATTATACCTGATTATACAATGAGCAGGAAAATTAAAAAGTAACTGAAGTTAGTCTGATTGGATGATTTGTAGCTGGAAAAATAAACACATCAAAACACTTCTGTACTAGCCACATTAGAAGCCATTAGAAGTGGCCAGGCTCTGAAAGCTACCCCAAAGCCTAGCAATCATTTTTAAAAGCTAAAGGGGAGGGAAGGATTCCCTTAGGAAACTCCAAAGTATTAGTTACTATGGTAGTCAAAATGGGCCATCTGGACTGTTTGCAAATTATTTAAATGCACCAATTCAATACCCTTCCAAAACAATGTTTACAGTTCTTTGTGAGTGAGAGAGAATCTCTCTCTTTCCCCCCTCCCTCTCTCTCTCTGTCTCTCTCTCTCTCCCTCCCTCCCTCCTCCCTCTCTCCCTCTCTTTCTAACCCAAGTTGTTCATATTTCAAAGTCTTGATTTTAATACTGAACTATTCTTTTTTTAAAAAAATAAAACTCCTATTCCTATCCATCTATCCAATATTCATCGAATCACATTTTCTCTTTCTCCCTCTCCCCCAATAAAGTATTCTATTCTTGGCCAATATTCACACTTGGTCAATAAAGCGTTCTCTCTCTGTCCTTCTCTCTCTATAGTAGTTGTACATTTTCATTTCTTTTATTTGTCCACTCTTGAAAACAGTTTTTTTTTTAAATTACACAGCAAGAAATAAATGCAATCAACCAACCAATATATTTTGCTTTAATTTAAGGCACAATTCAATACGAAGACAGCTCAATCTCTCAAATCCTGACTTCAACATCCAACAGATCCAGAAGCAGGAACAGCTGACAGGCATTGGACGCATCAAGCCGGAGCTGTATAAGCAAAGATCGGTAGATACGGATGATGGTCGGAGAAATAATAGCAAGTCTTGTGGGAAAATCAATTTTATTGTAAAATATGATTGTGACTTAGAACAACTTATAGTGAAGATTCACAAGGCTGTCAGCCTGCCAGCGAAGGATTTTTCTGGAACTTCAGACCCTTATGTCAAGATCTACTTACTTCCAGATAGGAAAACAAAACATCAGACTAAAGTACATAGAAAAACTCTTAACCCAGTATTTGATGAAGTTTTTTTATTTCCTGTTCCTTACAAAGATTTGAGTTCAAGAAAACTTCATTTTTCTGTCTATGATTTTGACCGCTTCTCCAGGCATGACTTGATTGGCCAAGTGATAGTGGATAATTTTTTAGAATTATCCGACTTTCCTAGGGAATGTAATATGTGGAAGGATATTGAATATGTCACAAATGTAAGTATATCCTTTTTAATTCGAAAGTTCACTATTTTGTTAAACTGTCAACCTCTTTATTTGCATACAAATTGGAAAACTCAAGATATATCAACCTAGTGCAAACATCAGTAATAAGTGGAATTACTTTCTTGTTACAAATACGTATATTTGTCCTTTATAGGTAATCTTTGATTTATGACCACAATTGAGCGCAAAACGTATGTTGCTATGTGAGACAGTGGTTAAGTGAAATTTGCCCCATTTACCTTTCTTGTCACAGTTCTTAAGTGAATCACTGCAGTTGTTAACTTAGTAATACAGTTGTTAAGTGAATCTGACTTCCCATTGACTTTGCTTGTTGGAAGGTCCAAAAAGGTGATCACGTGGCCCCAGGACAATGCAACCATCATAAATATAAGTCAATTGCCAAACATCTGGATTTTGATCCAGAATGATCTATTGCAGGGATGCTGCAATGGTTGTAAGTGTGGGAAAATAGTCATAAAACTCTTTCCCATGCTATTTTAAGCTCAAATAGTCACTAAATGAACTGTTGTAAAGTTGAGGACTACCTGTATTTCTGAACTCCCCTCCTAAATATTAGAAGAGATCACCTGATCACTCATGGGGCCTGAGCCAGAGATCTGAGAAGGATCCAACTTATTCCTGATAATTCTGAAGATAATTTAGTCTGACTCAGTATCTCAGCAGTATTAACATTATCCCTAACTACAGTAAGAGTAAGATTATGAAGAATGTTGTACTCATCTCCCGTAGTATAGCTATGTTCTTTTCCAAAAATAACATGTTTACTTAACTGTATTTAGGAACTGTATATAGAAACAAAGTTTGCCAAATTTCATTGAAAATGATGTAGTATTCATCCCTCTACAATCTACATTCTTTAAAAATATTATTTTCAAAAAACTTTGTTGTATATGTGAAGCTATAATTCACTTTATAACAACAGTTGTCTCTGTGGTGCAGAGCATTGTTTACAAATTCTTTTACAGCTAGATGACGGAGGTTTTGTGTACAATGAGCAGGAGTATTTGAAAGGAATGTTAGATATGTTATAAAGGTGGTTGTGGAAAGGAAAGTAGAAGGAGGAGAAGGGGTTAACTCATTGGTCTTTTTCCATAAGTACTCAGAAGTACATGGTTAAGCTAAGGTTGTCTCTCAACCTCTGTTTATGCTGTAATTGGTGAGGCAAAATTTGTTGGATTGCAAGGTTCACTCCGATGATGGCCATTGAATCCAATAATCCTCCTAGATATCATGCCACTTTGTATAAAATAAAATGGAACCAAGGAGGCAGATTCACAATTTTGCTCTTTTGACAATTTTTTTAAAATTATTTTGCTTTTTGTTTTGGAGCAGGTTTTGGAGCCATAGAAATATAAGTAATAAAATAAATAAAATTCAGTGCAAATCCCTATAAAGTTCTTTGCTTACTATCTTGTATTTTCTGACAGTAGAAGCTATTTTATAAATGATTATCGTTATTTAGACATTAATAGACTCTGCAGAGTTAGTTTCTGAATTCTTGAAACTTTTAACATTTGTTTCTCCAAACTTTCTAGAATCCATCTTGAGTTTATAACCTAAGGAGCCCAAGTGTGTTTCTCTAACATTTTCGAACTCTGGAGGCTCTTTTACACATCTGCTCCACAACTGGCATTAAGTTAGAAATAAGAACTGCTAGTTTAGTCCTTTTTTAATTGTTAAGAAAGGAAAACCACACATTTATTTGCCAAGTATTGTAGGGAGCCAGGAAGATGATCTTGGGAAAGTTAGGTAAAAGGAGTGACGGATACAAAAACAAAATGACATTTACATTCAGGCAACAATGCAAACGTGAGGAAGAACTTCAGATTGATTCCATTCTAATTCATAATAAGAGATATGGAGGGGAGAACTTAGTCAGGTTTTCAAAATTCTATTATAGCATATTTCTATACGGTTCATGTCAGACTTGTGAAGTCTTTTTTCCTGACCTGGCCTATGTCGAAGGGTTGACATATAGGTGGTTCAGGAAATATAAGTTATTCGTGAAGCTTTCCTCCATTCTTTCAGTGTGATATTGAGATATGTGGGATACTGTAATATTCAGAAAGATATTGTAATGCTCTCAAAAAGTTGATTTCACAAAAGCAAGGAGGGGAAAATAGGAAGAGGAGTTTGAGAATCATACTGGAAAAGGAAGGAAGGAAGGAAGGAAGGAAGGAAGGAAGGAAGGAAGGAAGGAAGGAAGGAAGGAAGGACGGACGGACCTGGGAAACCTTAAGCCTGTCAGTTTGATGTCTATATCTGTGAGCACTTGGAAAGACATGCTACAAATAACAAAAGCATGGGCATGATCAAATAAATCATGCCAAGCTAAACTCATCTCCCTATTTGTCAGATCTTCAATATAGGTCAGGAAGCAAACAATACAAGGATTACTGGAACTCTTTAGTTATAAGATACATTAACAAAATCTTGAAAAGCTGTCAAATGGTACTCAAGAGGAGTCAAAACTCAGAGAAAGTGCTGTTTTCTAACTAAGAAACCCATGAATTTTATTTGTAAATTAGTATTTTCTAGGTTTCTATTGATTTACACATTTATAAGTACAAGTGTGATTTATGACTACTTCATATTTACCTATGTCTTCCTTTATGGAGGGTGGTGGGGTCAGAGATAGTTCTCACACATGGTAAATTTCATGTCAGACCCTTGTGTGGTAAGCATTGTGTCAAATACTTGGATTTTTGCCGCATTTCATGAATCTTTTGCCTGAGCTGAGTGATAAGAAAAATAGAACTGATTTATTGTCCAGAACAGAAAACACATGGACACATTTTGATGTACAGTTGTAAATGTTAATAGCTGTTCCAATGTTTTTAATATATTCATCAGTTTTAAACATACTTCATTCTGAAACCATTGCACTTATTTCTGAATAAATATATTTAGGAATTGTTTTCTCTGTGGAGCTCACCATTTTTCAATGGTGATTCTGTATCACCTGCACTTAAACCATGAGCAGTCAAACCTAAGAAGCAATCATAATTGAAAAATTATACAAATTCCATTGGAAGGAAAATCTCAAATCCAGATTTTTGCAAATATAGATCATTGCAGGTCTGGATTCTTGCAAATTCCATGGGGGGAAAAATGTTGTTAGTCGTGAAGTTGTACCTGACCCATTGCGAACCCCTGGACAACGTTTCTCCAGGCCTTCCTGTCCTCTACCATCCCTCAGAGTCCATTTAAGCTCACTTAAATGCTCACTTGCTTCAGTGACTCCATCCAGCTACCTCATTCTCTGTCGTCCCCTTCTTCTTTTGTCCTCAATCGTTCCCAGCATTTGGCTCTTCTCCAGTGAATCCTTCCTTCTCATTACGTGGCCAAAGTATTTGAGTTTCATCTTCAGAATCTGGTCTTCTAAAGAGCAATCAGGGTTGATCTCCTCTAGGACTGACCGGTTTGATCGCCTTGCAGTCCAAGGGACTTGCAAGAGTCTTCTCCAGCACCATAGTTCAAAGACCTCAATTCTTTGGCGCTCAGCCTTTCTTATTGTCCAACCATACCTTGCAACTGGGAAAACCATAGCCTTGACTATACACACTTTTATTGACAGGGTAATGTCTCTGTTTTTTAGTATGCTCTCTAGATTTGCCATAGCTTTCCTCCCCAGGAGCAAGCTCTTTTAATTTCTTGGCTGCAGTCTCCATCTGCGGTGATCTTGGAGCCCATGAAAATAAAATCTGTCCCTACCTCCATTTCTTCCCCATCTATTTTCCAGGAATTGAGAGGGTCGGATGCCATGATCTTAGTTTTCTTAATGTTGAGTTTCAAGTCAACTTTTGCACTCTCCTCCTTCACCCGCATCAAGAAGCTCTTTAGTTCCTCTTCACTTTCTGTCATTAGAGTGGCATCATCTGCATATCTGAGGTTGTTGATATTTCTCCCGGTAATCTTAATTCCAATTTTTGATTCATCTAGCCCCACCAAAAGGCATATAAATATATATACCTAATTGGTAGTGCAGACAGGCAGTGTACTTTTCTCAATCAGATGAATTACTTTGAGCTCTGTATGTCTCCTAGCAGGTTTCATAGAAAGTATACATACAGGGTACTGAGCATTTTAAAGAGAATTGGAGTACAACTCTAATAAATAAATCAAAAATATAATGCAATATCACAATAATTCATTTGTTGGGTACATACTACCATAATTCAGATAACACCTCTACCTTTTTGAATAAATGCCTTTTTGAATAAATGTCGATGAATTAATCCATGTTTTAAAAAATGTACAGCACATTTAACTAGGTGCATAAAGCAAGACCACATGGCCCCATGCCAGTAGAAATGGCCTAAAAGTGGCTAATCCCGGTTGCTGATCTCTGTTCTACCACAATAACTAACTGGGGCAATGACTGGCACTTCCTTTCTATTTTAATAGTCAAGCTAAGGAAAATGATTCCAGCCATATTTCCCTTCTCACCTTGTTTCCCATAGCTATGGGCAAACACTCTTTCTAGTGTACGGTGGAGTGAAACTGGGGAAGTGTGAGTGGGTGTTTGGAACAGTGTATAAAGCTGCATGACAAACACATTGTGGGGAAGCAGCAGGGCGTGATGGATAGTGCAGTTTGTATCTGTTGTGTGTGCTGGAAGGGAAGGATGGTCCCGACCCTGAATTCAGTTCTTTCCGTGTGGATGGCAGCTCCCAGGCATAGCCCATGGGTAATCAGGAAGCCATAATCATGTAGGCCAAATGGTACTCCCCACTCTTAAGTAGCGGAAGGAATACAAAAAACTAGATCATACATGACACGTTGGGTCATCATTTCAGAGCTATTTTTTTCCCTTCTCTATTGCCTTTGAATGAAAAATAAATAACCTATCTGAACACAACCACACAAATTAAAATACACATAATGTAAGAAATGTCTGAATTTTTTTTAAAAAAAAACTAAAAAGAAAAAAGAAATGTCTGCAGAACATGCTGGGGTGATATTTAAATTCATAATTAAAATCCCTTCTTTTGCTTGCTAGTTTCGAATTTGTATGGGTTTAAATCTGTCTACCTAGCTCAGGTACAAACAGCAATAGCGGCAGGAACAAAAACAAGGAGATTTCACAGGTATTAACAGTTGTTTGATCTAATATACCTATGCTGCTTTCTGATCAGTGTAATATGCTTTTAGTTCTGATGCTACAATTTATTATATCATTTCTAAAATGGATGTAATTCAAGATGATACCATCATGTTGTTGTTTGCAAAGAAATGTATAAGTGTGTGTGTGTGTGTGTGTGTGTGTGTGTGCTGGTCTTGTTGTATTTGGGTCTTTTCCCGTGTAAGATTGAGATTGTGTTGGCAACATTTCGGTGTGGTCTCACTCGCCATCTTCAGGCTGGTGTTTTCGGCTGGTGTTTTCAGTCACACACATACATATATGGAGCCCCACCCACCACCCAGTCTGTTACAACAAGAAACAACAACGGACACACAGCCAGCACCAATCAGCACCAATCTACCAATCATGATACAACCACATAACCAATCATTCGACTTACTGAAACAAAGCCAGCACTCTATACACACACACCAAGATTTATAGAAAGACGGCAGCTCCGATCACGCTTTAAGCCCAAAATCCAGCCTGAAGATGGCGAGTGAGACCTCGCCGAAACGTTGCCAAGACAATCTCAATCTTACATGGGAAAAAACCCGAATACAACAAGACCAGCATACACATGTGCGTGCGCGCACACACACACACACACACAAAGCAAGAATCTGCCTTTTTCTCCTGATCATAAGAATAAAACCCATTTTGCTCTCTCTTTCTATTTTAAAAGAAACAAAATCTATTTCAATTCTTGGTACAGTTTCTAAAAAGTTTTTTTTTGGGGGGGGGTGTCAGAAAATGCATTTGATAAAGCCTTGTGCAGATTTAGCTATTGCTATAAACTGAAAACAGATATTGGCTTATTCCAGTGGGCTGAATAGCAAACAATGAATATGCAGGGATATTTTTGAGCATCCCTAAGTAGTTGCTACTGAACGAGCTAACCTTCAACCCTCAGTGAAACTTGGCAGGAAGGAGCTCAATGAGTGAAGAAGTCTACAAAAAAGTGTCATGTGTCAGAATAGAGCTTTTGATGGTGTGTACATCAAGGTCACCTGGATGGACTGAGGATGCAAACTGGCCTGAACCAAGATTTTTTTTTATTTAAAAAATCTGACTGGAGGTTTACTTTATTTTATACATTATATTAAATTTATTTTTGAGGGTGCATTATAGTTTTGTGTTTGCTGTTCTCAAAATGACAAAAAAATACCAATTTCTGCCAGCTGTGATCAAATATAGGCATAAGACAGGGCTTCAGAGCAGCAGACTACCTACCTTGATCTAAAAAAAACCTGAAATTCAATACTATGAATTAATGGTCTAATTATGGACTAGTTATAAAGTTGAATAATTTGAAACATCAAGAAATTGAAATCAGAATGAAAACACACACACACAAACACACATACAAATGCTAAAACACTTTACAAATTTAGTTAACAATATCACTCCTTTCCATAAATTAAATATTTATGTGTGACTCCAAAAGGGAACAGAAGTAATTTATTGTGCATAAATTAGTTTGGTGGTAATCTATAATATCTCTGAAGCTGCACATTTATATGAAGAGTTGTTGTTCTGACCCAACCTTAGCAGAAGCAAGAAACAGACTCCTTGCCACAAAAATCCCCTCTTTATTTACCTCTTGTGAATTAATTGCATGCACCCACCGAAAAGTCCAGGCAATAGTCTTTCAAGGAGTTAACTGTGGTAACAGATCTCATCCGTTCCTTATGATAATTGCAAGGCCATGAGCTCCCAGCCAAAAGGCTGCAAATTAAGTTCTAGCAAGCAGTCTCTGTGGCACGAAATACAATGAGCAAAATCTTCAGAAATACGAACTGTTGTCTCCTATGACAACCACGCCCCTTTCCTTCTCTTTATCCCCCAGGAGATAGGTGATAGGAACTATGAGAAGACTAATAGTAATAGTAATGCAGCCTTAGTGAATGGTTTGACAGTGGTGAGAGAATTATTTGTTTAGCAGAGTGATGGCATTCGGGGAAAAAACTGTTCTTGTGTCTAGTTGTCGGTGTGCAGTGCTCTGTAGCATCGTTTTGAGGGTAGGAGTTGAAACAATTTATGTCCAGGTTGCGTAAATATTTTCACGGCCCTCTTTTTGACTCATGCAGTATACATGTATACTGTATAAAGGATGTAGGGGAATTTGCAATGCAACCTGAAAAAGAAGTAGAAAATGCTTTATAAGGGTAGTGACAATTATAGATAGATAGATGATAGATAGATAGATGATAGATAGATGGATGGATGGATGGATGGATGGATGGATGGATGGATAGATAGATAGATAGATAGATAGATGATAGATGATAGATAGATAGATAGATAGATAGATAGATAGATAGATAGATAGATAGATAGATAGATAGATAATTTGCCACCATAGATTAACATGGCTCTCCTTCTACAACATCTATGAGAGTAGGGAGAAGGAAAAATCTGCTTCCTTCTAGCCTTGTTTAATGAAATACATCTGGAAGGTTAAACAAGGTTTTGGATTTGTTATAAGGTGCAACTAAAAAGTGTTGCATACCAAGTGATGTAAATAAGAAACCACACCACTGAAAAGGAAAAAATAATTGTTCTTCACACTTGACATGGAAGAATCACTTTTTGTAACGCCTCTTGTTAGTTCACTGTCAACCTTTTAAAAAAAAAACACCTGTTTTATATTGTGCTATCATTTTCATTTCTAAGCACCTTTTCGGTACTGAGAGTTGGTTTCTTTTAATTTTTAGAAATTGACAACTTATAAAAATATGTTATGAGTTCCTGTTAACCTAGAATTAAAATAATTGTAAGGAGGAGTGGGAAGAGGTGTGGCTTTTTCAAATCTGAAAATGATATGAAATACTCAAGGTACATACATTCCGCCTTTGAACAAAACCTGCAGCAGGATTTTTTTAATAGTTTCTGTTCTGACCGAGGCTTCCCAAGAGCATGAAGCAAATTCCTTGTCCCGACAAAAAACCCTTTTATTAATTTACTGTGAATTGTGCTCATTCACATCCAGCAAAGTATTTCAAGGGAGGATTTGCCATCACAGACCTTATCTGGCTTGGAGAACTGACAGGCTGATACCTGCAAAAATTGGCAAGGAGTCTCAGAGAGTCACGAACCAATTAAGCAAACTAATTGTCTCCTGCAAACTCCCCTCCCCTTTCGCTCCTCTTTTATTTCCTCTGCGAGGGGCCATTCATCGTCCACCTGCGGCCTTACTCCCAAGTTGATCCCTGTTCTTTAGCTGTTCCCTTTGTCTAGCAAGTCTGTGCATGCGCATACTGAGAACAGGGTCCAGCTGTTCGTCTGCCTCACTGATGTCGGACTCTGAAGGCAGCTGATAACTGGCATATGGACCTGGTCCCCCCTCTGCCTCCAACACAGAGCCCTCATCATAGCCTTCCCCAGGCTCCAGGACTGGCCCATGTTCCTCCCCAACCTCCTCACTCTCCAAATCTGATGCCAGCGCTGCTGGCCGCTGGCGGGCCACAACATTTTCTGTGACCTTTGCAAATATATATGATAATTGTTAGTAGAGAGAAATGATCTCTGTATGGCAAACTCATCATCATCAACATTATCATAATCTCAGACACTTTATTGATCTTTAAGTAATTACTTTTGTACAATGAGAAGAAGAGGTGTTAAACACTCCATTCCAAAAGGCTGCTATGGTAGCGTGTGGTTTGCGCGCCAAAATAAGGCTTGTGTTAGCCTGATTGTTGCAATGATTTTCTCTTCTAGTTTGAAAGGTAATGTGAACTGGCAGAACGTATACTGTTTACATAATGTAAGAAAGTAAAATTATTAAAATCTGTTTCACTGAGCCCCAGGTATTTCAAATATGAATTCTTCTGGGATACTCTTCAGAGTCAAGCTGTACTTTGTTTAGTCTTTGTCACTCAGACCTACGAAGAACAAGAGACATAAGGTTACTTAGATCTTATATGATAAGTTGATCAGAGCCAACTTGAGTAAGTGCACACAGTAGCAGAAGCTTCCAGTTAAAAATGGAATGACTTTGCAACTGATAAGGAAAAAGCCATAGGAACAAGGATCTCTGTCATGGTGTGAAAACCTTACAGACCCCTTCTTAGAAATGCAACACAGCAATTTTGATATTTAAGTTGAGCCATGACCCTAATTGTTATTCCAAAAGCTGAATTTAGAGGAGAAAGAGATTAGGAGGCAAGGCAGCATATATCCTTGAGTTCTACCTTCCTGCAAGGAATGACCTCTCTAACCAGTTAGTCATCATGGGCACAGACTGTCACAATAATAAAAATTCCATCCTTAAGGATGCTGCCTGAGAAGTACAGAGAAAGAAGTGATGAACTTAAAAGAAACATAATAATCATCTCATAACGGGTGGGTTTCAGCCGGTACGCACCAGTACATGTGTACCGCTTCATGAATTTTAGCGTGCCTTCCCATACCACTCACTCGCTCCCCCTGCCCGCCCACCCAGTCACTGCTTGCTCGCTCCCCCCGCCTGTCCGCACCAGGTTTGTCTGCCCATCCACTTCCTTTGCCGGAGGATTGGGAGAAGCCCATGTGGTGCGTGCTCCCTTCTCTTTGACAGCCGCATGGTTTCCAATGGGGATAGGGAAGAAATCCATGCATTTTTCCTCCCTCTGCATGGATTCCCCCCCCAATTGGAAACAAGGTGGCTGTCTCTCTCTTTCTCTCTCACACACACACAAACACACACATACAAACACACACACAAACACACATGTGTAAGGGGGACTGGATCATCTGGGAGGCTGGCAGAAAAGAAGCCTCTGTTTCTCCACTGCCATGGCTCGCAGAGGAAGGAGACAGAAATGATGGCCAGAGCTCGCCCCCTCTCTGTTTTCCCGGCAAGCCACCCAGCCAGGCAAGACTGCAGCCGGCAGGCCGCAGGGGCAGCAGTGGCGAGAAGTAAGCAAGAGAGCACCGGCCATCATCCCCGCCTCCTTATTCTGCGAGCCATGGCAGTGGAGAAACAGAGGCTTCTTTTTGCCAGCCTCCCAGCTGATGCAGTCTCCCTTGCACATGCGCCTTGCATTGTGGCAAGTATGGTGTTTCTCTGTGTGTGCATGATGTGCGTGCCTTCCATAGCATGCCCAACACCTTCAGACATCCACCAGGTCACCTGCTGAGTGGCAGAGAAATCTGGCTTCGACAAAAGGGGAAAAAAAGCTGTTTGAAATTAGCCCTCTCTGCTGCTCTGCTAAAAAGGTGGGAACCAAGGCCAAGAGATAATAGGACGACTAACCATATTAGGTTAACCCCCAGAGTGGTAAGAGGTGGAATTGGGAGCTCTGTGAATTGGCTTGTAGAACACAGAATGCTGTGATCATAGGATTTATTGGGCACCGGTTTTAGTTCATAGAATATATCTATGATAATAATTGGAAGGGATGTGTGAGAGAGGGGGGGAGAGAGAGAGAAAAAAAGAAAGGAAGGAAGAGAGAGAAAAAAGAAGGAAGAAAGGAAGTGGGAGAGATACACACAAGCAAGGAAGGAAGTAAGGAAGGAATGGAAGGAGAGTGAGAAATAAGAGAGAGAGATAAAGATAGAAAGAGAAAGAAGGAAAGAAAGAAAAAGAAAGTGGGAGAGAGATACGAAAGAAAGAGAGAAAGAAAGAAAGAAAAAGAAAGAATTTATGACCACAATTGAGCCCAAAATTTTGGTTGCTAAGCAAGAGTGTTGTTAAGTGAGTTTCATCAGATTTTCCAAGTTGGCCATGCCCACCTGGTCACATGACCACCAAGCCACTCCCACCCGGTCACATGACCACCAAGCCACTCCCACAAAACAGGCCACACCTACAGAATAGATTCTAAAAATTTTTGAAACCCACCACTGTCTCAAGCAATAAATGCACAAACTGATTCAACCTATGCACTTATTCCAAAACATCACAAGCACACATATACTCTGTGGGTCCTTGGTGCTCTCTGAGCTTGGTTGTGTTCTTGCAGACATTGCTGCAAAGAGGCTGGTAATCTCGTGTGTGTGTGTGTGTGTGTGTGTGTGTGTGTGTGTGTGTGTGAGAGAGAGAGAGAGAGAGAGAGAGAGAGAGAGAGGGAGGGAGGGAGGGAGGGAGGGAGGGAGGGAGGATGCACATAATACAGATAACCTACAAAACTATTACAACTCTCATGTAATGTGACAGACTCCTCCCTCGCTAACAGTATCTGCTATATGGAATCGTTTGCATTTGTCTTTGAATATTAGTAGCTCTGGTTAGTAGTTATGTTGTTGGTTTGAATTCTGGTTGCAAACGTTGCACGAACACTTCCTGCCCATCAAGAGACATGACCCTACATTCCTCATGTCCGTCCAAAAGACTCAAAAGGATACAAATTTGATCTAACCGGAACCACAGTTGTAACCTAGGTGAAGTCAAGGAGAGAAAGGGAATTCCTGGAAGCCTGGTTTTCCACCAATAAATGAATAAACAGACACATTGACATCAATCCAATCTACCAACCACTTAGAACGAAAGAACAACATCAACCACGATCCTGAAGGCAGCATTTAAAGACCAATGAACAGCCATGCTGCAAAGAAAGTTATAACTCAACAGATCACAAGAAATCGGACCCCATCAAATGCAGCCAATAAAAATCAACCCGAAACCAGACTGTGACATCATCAGAAGACATCTGAACAACACCGGCACTAATTTACATCACAGAGATGGTACTTAAAACCAAGGACTATTACTCAGCAACTACAGCCAGCCAATCACACAACCCAACATCAGACCAGGACTCAGAAAGGTATTTAAAGTCCAGTGCTCTCCCAGACAAGCACAATCTAAAGTGCACTCCTTGAATGGGGATGAAACATTTGCAACCAAATTGCCAAGCTGGGAGCTCAAACCAACAACATATCTATGGAATAGTCTCTACCCTCCCCACCCCCAAATACAAAAACACCTAATTTTACTAGCTTTTTAGAAAGCCATGAAGATCTGGGTATTCTAATATGCATTATGGCGAAGGTGTTGAGTTATTGAACCTCTGGTGAGGGCATATGTAGTTTATGGGAAGTGAGATGTTTATTGGGCCTCATTGGGCCTAGTCTTTTTCTCCCTCTTGTTTCATGGTTCAGATTTTTAATTTTGTTTGCCACTTACAGTTTTACTGGCTAGATTGATTGATACATACATACATACATACATACATACATACATACATACATACATACATACATACATACATGAAGTGGTAGTAGCATTTGTAACAAACGATGATGGCATCAATATGCCATATGTCATGGTGGTGTGGAAAATGGCATAGTGATGTCTAAGTAAAGTAGGTCAGTCATGTCATTTGTATGCTGTCATCACAATCACTTGCCCCTCCCACAGATGCCTGTGATTTGTACATGTGGAGTACACATGTTCCTTTTTCCAGGCCAGCACAAAATTTCTTCATCTGTAATTTTGTATCAAGTCTTGGCTGAGAACAGATTCTAGTTCTATGCTTGGGGATTCTGTTTTTGAAGAGTGAACCTTTGCCTAAAACTTTACAGGGTCTTCACCTCACCCTTGAATAATTCAGGCTTGGTAAATGCTTTCTCTCACACTTTCGAAGTCTATTTTCCTTATTCTCAAGATGCTTCTGAGCTCTTTCTTCATCAATGTGAGCTTTAAGACTCATTTTCCAATGTTAATATATTATTGGTCATTTTTTGTGTGATTACTATCTTATTTCTTTGCATTTTCAACCTCTTTAATGAGAAACAGCAGGTTCCAGCTTCTTTTCCAGTAAGGAAGATACACATTCAACGATATCAGGAAATTCTAATTTAACTAATTCCCTGTTTGATCTGTTCCTAGATCTGTTCAGTCTGAGTCTGTTATATTAGATCCTAGGTCTCTGCTCTTTTGTGGAATAATTTTAAGGGTGTTATGCAATTCTGTGATATTCATAGCATTATAGTGATTAGACATAGGCCTTTTAGCATAGCTGCAGCATTCTTCCTTTTCATTGCAACTCTCTGGACTGAGATTACATAAATATTCATTGTTCATTTGTGGACATTCAGCTGAATTATTGAGGGAAAAATTGACTCCAAGCAATTTGATATACTTGATCATGATCTGATTTACTGTTAATTTGGATGCTAATATGGGGATTCATCCTCTCCCCCCCCCCCCCTCTCTCTGAAAATCAAAGTTGAAGGATTATGACATAAACTGGCTGTAGTGGCCATATCAAAAAAAAAACAACCTTGGACTGTATGTAGAAAATCTGCATAGTGACAAAAATTTATCTGTCAATTGCAAAAGGCCATACTGCTTGAATCTGTATATTTATTACATCGATATATTATGACATCCTAGGTTCTTAGAAAAATGTGATGTGTATGAAGGCCAATACCAGCTAAAGAACTGGCAGCTGTGATTTCACATTGTGATAAACAGAGAATGTCATAATTGGCAAAAGCAGCTTTGTAATTCAATCACTGTTGATCTGCCCAAGGAGGTCCTGATAGTGCCCCACTTTTGAGAAATCTGGTTAGATAGCATTGTTTTTCAATTCTGACACCTGTTCTTCAGAAAAGACTCTTAGAAATTAGAGGTTATTGATTTATCGGAGCTGGGGCCAGAAACTCCAGCAGCCTCAGTGTCAGCCCATCAGAGAGCCAAGGCGGGAGCCACAACAGCACTGCCATCTGTGTGTACAGCCAGGACAGCAAGAAGAAACACAAGGTATAGATCTATAGAACTGAGATCTGAAATGTGACTAACATGAGTAGTTGTTGAGTACTGGTGTTTATATATTTTATGCAATAACTACAGCCAGCGAGTGGATGTCAGTGTTTATATGTTTGCCTCTTATGTTCTATATTCTGTCTTTTTGTTCTAAGTAAAGTTTCCTGTTCCTGTTGCAGATAAGCAGTAAAGCCTATGTGGATTGTACTTTTGTTTGTTCTGTAGGACTATAGATGGATGGATGGATGGATGGATGGATGGATGGATGGATGGATGGATGGACGGATAGACGGACAGGCAGACAGACGGGCAGACAAATAGATTGACAGACAGATGGATGATGGGATGGGGGGGATAAGGATAGATTCCGCAATATTCTTGACATATTCTTATTATAATTTTTTGTAGGAGAAAATTTCTGAGTGGAGAAAATGACATCAGTCTAGAAAAGAACATCTTGTTGTCTGTCACATTGTGGTAAATTTGATGAGAAATAATGGGATTTTCCTCATTCTGTTCCACGTTTTTAGCTTGTGTTTTAGTTTGTTGGGCATAATAATTTTAAAGACTAATGTATGTCTTTTGCTACACTGTGTGCTGCACATTCTGAAGTTATTGGCAAAACAAAGAATTGTAAGTTGAGTGATACTTTCAAGATGCTGTCTGTAGTGGGATGATGGCCTAAAAACAGAATGGCCATGCCGTTTCACTTCAGCTGCTTTAATTACTTCCATCTGCAGCCTCCTTAATACCTGAAAAAGATTTCTGTGCCAGCATGTTAGCATTGCTAATGCAGGGAGATTAAGAGGATGTGGACCCAAATTGAATCACATTACCTGCCCAATGTAATGGTATTTCTGCCTTCTCTGAGGAACTTATCCCTAGAGTGTTATGGAAATCAATCCGGCACCATAAAGCAGGAACAGGATCAAATAAGCTACTATTATACAGATTCTTATAAAAATATTTTAATGCAAAGATTTGAGATACAATACAGAATCTTGGGAATTGTAGTAGGAACTCCTGTCCTCATTATTTGTAATTTCAATATGGAAGATTCTCTTTGAATATTTTGAATCATTTACTCTCAGGTATTTTGCAGTCAAGGGCTATTGTTTATTAGATAAGCTACTGACAATTTCCTCTCCTACTTGTTAGTTGTTTATCTGTGGCATTCCTTCCTTGTTTTTTTGTGGGAGTTTTGTTCATTACAAATGGTACAGGATACTTTGAAAATGATGGTGATGGAGTAAGCTCCTGGTAGGACAGCTGAGTGTCATAATCAACAAGATGGCAGACCATATCACAATGAAATTCCTGCCATTTTTTAATGTAGGTGTAATATTAATGCAGGGACATGATGGCTCAGTGGCTAAGATGCTGAGCTTGTCGATCAGAAGGTCGGCAGTTCAGTGGTTCAAATCCCTAGCGCTGCGTAATGGAGTGAGCTCCTGTTACTTGTCCCAGCTTCTGCCAACCTAGCAGTTTGAAAGCATGTAAAAATGCAAATAGAAAAATAGGAACCATCTTTGGTGGGAAAGTAACAGTGTTCTGTGTGCCTTCAGCATTTAGTCATGCCGGCCACATGGCCACAGAGACATCTTCAGCTAGCGCTGGCTCTTCAGCTTTGAAACGGAGATGAGCACCGCCCCCTAGAGTCAGGAACGACTAGCACATATGTGCGAGGGGAACCTTTACCTAATATTAATGCACATACAAAGGGACAAAGTTTGTAGCGCTGATAGCTGATATTAAATATCTTGACTCTACTATAAATGCTCTTAGATAAATGTCAATTACGTAATATTTTATACCCAATACACTTGTTTTCCCTTTTTTCCCCCACAACAGATACAAGCAAGTATAGATGCCTAAAACATTATTTATTGAGAAATACAGGAATGGGCACTGCAGTGTACTTTTTGTATTAACTATAAAATCTTACCACAAGTATTTGCTGGGGAAAAAATCCTTAGCTGCAGACTTCAGAAACTACTCTGATTAACCAAAAATAAGAATCCTGAGTGGGAAGAATGGAATCAAGCAGGTGTTTGTTTGGCTTTCACATTATCCCAAGGCACAGACTTGTGAAGCTTGAATTGCTGAATAACCGATAATTGGCTACAATTACTTGCAGTACACTATAATATAGTTAAAGAGTACAGACACTAGCTAAGCCACAAATAAGCATGGCCTTTAGCTTTCCTTTTGGGAATTGCAAAGAAGTTAGTAAACGGCAAAAGCACACTTGTGGGTGATCTATGGGGTGCCTTGTACTTGGGGATTTAATTTAGAGAATATTAGCCCTTTGGAACAACTGCTTAGAATGATGTTTTTAAAATGTTTGAATAATCTTCATTTCAAAAGTACATTGTATGTGTATTAGAAGAATAATTTGAGGTTCCAACTTGTGCCGGACTTGTGCAAGAATAAATAAAAAAGGATATCTAAACAGCTGCGAGAAAAGATGAAATATTTATTCCTAAAAACAAGTTTTCCTTTAAACGTAGCTGAAGAGAAATCGGGGTATAGGGACAAAGTTATAGTTATAGGGAAGTTTGTCTTGGGTGTGGAAAAGAGCTGATATTCAGCCAGTTCCTGACCAGTTCTGGAGAACCAGTAGCAGAAATTTTGAGTAGTTCGGAGAACTGGCAAATAGTCTGACCCCACCCCTACTGTCTCCCAGCCGATCTTCTTTTGTTGCCCTGAACAGGAGAATGGAAATGGAAAGCAGGTTAGTAGGGTGGGAAGGGAATGGGGATTTTGCAGTATCCTTCCCCTGCCAAGCTCACAAAGCCATGTCCACAAAGCCACACCGCACCCACAAAGACATGCCCACAAAACTGGTAGTAATTTTTTTTTGAATCCCACCACTGTTATGGAAGTTATCTGCATGTTGATTCTAGGATGACACTTGAGGGCCACGTTTGTGTGTGTAGCTTTTTTTTTTCTTGTGAACATGCAGTTCCACTGGGAGACCGAATTTAATTACCGTGTTTCCCCGAAAATACAACATGTCCTGATAATAAGGCCATGCAACATTTTTTCTGGTGGGCAAAAATATAAGCCCTCCCCCGCAAATAAGCCCTTGGACAACCGCCCAACTCTGGCCAGGCAGAGCACCGCTCACCAACCTAGCGGTATCCCGAAGGTACCAAGCCACGGGAACCGGGGGGAGGCAAAGGAGATTGCGTTGCTTGGTGCCTTGTGGATATTGCTAGGTTGGTGAGCAGCGCTGTGCCCAGATGAATAGGGGGGTTGCCGGGCAGCTGCTCTCTTGCAAGCAGGCTCCCAAAGAGCCGGGCACAGCCTCAGGGGAAAACGGTTGTGTTGTGCTGTTGCAGCAGCGGAACACAACAGCCATGAAGTTACTACACTCACGAGCAGCCACCCGGCAAACCCTCTTTCCAGCCAGGCACAATGCCATTCACTGACCTAGGGGTATCACCACGTGAGCACCTGTTCGCCACCGCCCAGCTCCCGCGGCTTGGCACCTTCAAAATGCCTGTGAATGGCGCTCTGCATCGCTGGAAAGGGGGGTTGCACAAGTGGCTGTTCCGCTCTCACTCATGTGACTCCCAGCCTTACGATGCCCTGGCCCAGCTCTCCCTGCAGAGCCAGGGCACCTCCGCTGCTGCCGCCACCACCATCCCATCATGGCTTTTTCAGCGGCTTCCAAACCGAGTCTTCCAGCAATAGCTGCTCTGGGCATACACTCTATGGTTGTACGTTCTGCCGGCAGCTGGTCCACAACCATAGAGCATACACCCAGAGCGGCCACTGCTGGAAGACTTGGTTTGGAAGCTGCCGAAAAAGCCATGGTGGGATGGCGGCGGCGGCAGCGGAGGTGCCCTGGCTCTGCAAGGAGAGCTGGGCCAGAGCATCATGAGGCTGAGAGGCACGTGAGCAAGAGCAGAACAGCCGCTCATGCAACCCCCTCTCCGGCCATGCAGAGCGCCATTCACTGGCATTTCGAAGGCAGCAAGCTGCGGGAGCCGGGCAGTGGTGAACAGGCACTCACACGGCTTGGCGATACTGCTAGGTCAGTGAATGGCACTGTGCCCGGCTGGAAAGGAGGTTTGCCGGGTGGCTGCTCGTGAGTGTGGTCGCTTCATGGCTGTTGTGTTGCGCTGCTGCGACAGCGCGACACAACTATTCGCCCATGAGGATGTGCCCGGCACTTTGGGAGCCCGCTCGCAAGAGAGCAGCCACCCCGCAACCCCAAAACAATAAACCCTCCCCTCATAATAAGGCCCAAGCCATATTTTGTGGGTAAAAAGAAAATAAGACCCTGTCTTATTTTGGGGAAAACACAGTAACTCTATTTGTGTTTAAAGACCTTATCCTTGGATATATGGATTAAATCTGGGTAACTTATTTGAGGGTTTGAAGAAGTTTGAGTAAAAGATTTTCCCCCATTTGCTATTTTTACTTGATTAATTTACTTTCAGCTTGACTGCCAATTATCTAGCAGAGACACTGATTCTCAGTCCATTGTGGATTCTGTTAATGTTTTAAGCGAATACAGAAACAATACAAAGAATAAGATATATTTTGATTAAAAAAAACACTGTGGGAAGTTTTATAAGGAAAAAAAATGATGAAACATAGAACCACCTGGCTGGTAAACTGGAGATACTTCTTGCCACCTTATAGGATACTTGTAATTTTCACATTGTTACTTTTAAATCGACAATGTTTTTGCTTTAGAGATTGCCCTTATTCCCAAGGGGATTCAGTTTGAGTGAGAGAATATAAGTAAGAGAGTTCAGATAAAAGAGCAAGGACATCTAGCCAGAAACTTAACTTTTCCAGCAGTCCATTCATTTGGGGATTAACAGATTCCTCAGAATCTGCTTCCTCTCAGAACCTCATTTCTCTTTGACAATCCCTTCCCATGGAGTCCCTTTAGGATTTTAGTTCTGACAGAACTCCTTTCTCTTAGAAGAGTTGAAAGAAAGGTAGAAACTTTACAAGTGAAAGTTATATCCCATAGTTATACTCATATGGCCTTAACTTTGATCCTCCTGTTTTATTTGTTGTAAAAGACTTAAACTGGAAAGGGGTGAATTGAAAATCTCTTTCACGTCAAGCTTGATTCCTGGTAGGCATTTCATTTTAGTTTTTCAACAATACTGAATTTTTTTATCTTGTCTTAGTACAGCGATGGCGAACCTTTTTTGGCTCGCATGCCATAAGTGGAGGAGCGCAGGGGGGTTGTGTGCAGGCGTGCTGCACTCATAATGCAATGTGCGACACACCCCCAGTGCGCATGCGCGCACTACAGGCACGACACACCCCATTTTTACATGCTTTTTTTCACCCTCCCCAGGCTCCAGAGGCTTTATAGGAGCCTGGGGAGGGCAAAAACAGCCTCCCCCCCGGATGCCCTCCAGAGGTGTCAGGGAAGCCTCTGGACAGTCCCTGAAGCCTTCGGAGCACTCAAAATGACCCTCCGAGCAAACTGGAAGTTTTGAGCGCTCCAAAGGCGTCAGGGAAGCCTCCGGACGGCCCCTGAAGCCTTTGGAACGCCTAAAATGACCCTCCGAGCAAACCGGAAGTGACTTCATGCATTGGAGCAGTGGGGAGGAGACAAGGGAGGTGGTTCTGGATACCCGGCAATGAAGGGCTAATAGATGTAAAGAACAGCTACGCATTTACAGGAGATAATTGAACAGGTGGTTTTAATTAGGCTCCTCTCAAAACTGTATTTAAGGAGGGACTTTCCACAAGCTGTTTGCAGGAATCAACATATTTACCAGAGCTGGGGAAGCTATCGGGTCTTGTCCTCTTGGCAGACTGGATTGCTGCCAAGGTCTCGTCTGTGTTGGATTGCTGCCAAGGTCTAGTCTGTGTTTTAATAAATCATCGTGCAGTATCTTTGTCTCGGCGTGTTGGTGTATGAAGAGGGGGGGGTCAGAACAGGAAGGTAAGTGCATCCCACCCCTGGCTTACATGGAATACTGTACTACAGTTTGGCAATACCAAGATGAATAGAATGGTAAGCTTACTTCTCCTACAACCTGACTGCAATAATGAGGGTTTAGAAGTGCACTTTTCTCTTGATTAACAGTAGGTTACATCATTCAAACCCAGAGGTGGCTAATCTCAACAATGAAACAAGCCAATTTTAACTCATCACCCTTAAAGTTATGCCTCTGAAGTAAACAAGAGGTTAGGCTATTCTTACTTTAAGCATTCAAACAATCCGCTAAACTTTGATTAATTGGAATTGGAGGCTTTTTATTTTTTCAGTAATGTAAAGGCCCATGCAGTTGATTGGTCTCTTTTTAAACCTTTGAGTACTATATGTGGATTTTCTAAAACCATATCAACGGAAAACCTGTCTCATGCAATCAAACTGCTTCATATTCCAGGTTCCAGTGATGGCAAGGCATTAAGATCACAATTCGGTCCCTGCAGTACAGTATGTATGTATGTATGTATGTATGTATGTATGTATGTATGTATATATATATATCAGTGGTGGGTTCCTACCGGTTCGCACCGGATCGCGCGAACCGGTTGAAGACCGAACCCGGAAGTAACCGGACCCGGAAGTAACCGGGAACCGGCACCGGTCCTGTCACTTTATCCCCCTTGCCATCCCAACGGAGCTCGCTTGCTCCCCCGCCCATCCGCACTAAGCTAGCTAGCCCAGCTAGCCGCTCATTGATTGGCTGGAGTTCAGCCAATCAGTGAGCGGGCTGGAGGCGACCCGTTTAAAAGCAGGTTGTCCTCCATTTCAAAACTCCCTTCTCTTCGCTGGGAGCTTGCTGCTTCCTTCAGGTAAGCAACTAAGCGCGAGGGGGGGCGGGAGGCTAGCTTCAGCGAGGAAAGGCCTCTAGGCCTTCCCTCGCTGAAGCGGCGGGCTGGCGTGGGCCGTGCGGGCGGTGGGCAGCTAGCTTAGCCCAGGAAAGGCCTCTGGGCCTTTCCGGGACGAAGCGGCGGGGTCGCGTGGAACGCGCGGCCGGCGGGAAGCTAGCTTCGCCCGGGAAAGGCTGCTGGACCTTTCCGGGACGAAGCGCCGGCGTCGCGTGGAACGCGCGCCCGCCGGGAAGCTAGCTTCGCCCGGGAAAGGCCGCTGGGCCTTTCCGGGACGAAGCACCGGCGTCGCGTGGAACGCGCGCCCGCCGGGAAGCTAGCTTCGCCCGGGAAAGGCCGCTGGGCCTTTCCAGGACGAAGCGCCGGCGTCGCGTGGAACGCGCGGACGCCGGGAAGCTAGCTTCGCCCGGGAAAGGCTGCTGGGCCTTTCCGGGACGAAGCGCCGGCGTCGCGTGGAACGCGCGCCCGCCGGGAAGCTAGCTTCGCCGAGGAAAGGCTCCTGGGCCTTTCCTCGATGAAGCACCGGGCTGGCGTGGGTGGCAAGCCTCTGCGAGGCTAGGCCAAAAGCCCCCCACCCTCCCCTCTCCAGCCTCGCCTGGCTGGCTAAGCCCTAAGCAGTCTTAAACAGTCTTACCTGTCCTCCTGCCTCTCTGCCTGTCTGCTGCCTGTTGCAGCATCGGAGAGCTGCTGATTCTGCCTGCTGGTAAGTAACCTGGTTTTTTTTTTCTTTTATTTTTTTAATGTATTTTAAAATAATATTTTATTTATTGTGCATAGAATTTTTTTAAATAATTTTACTTAAAGGTATTGAGTATAGAATATTTTAAAATGGTTTACTTCAATTTATTGTGTATGGATTCTTTTTTTAAATTGTCTCAGACTATTTTAAAAAAGATTCTATCCAAAATAAATTAAAATAAACCATTTTAAAATATTCTATACTCAATACTTTAAAATGTATTGTGTATAGAATTGTTTTAAATTGTTTTATTGTAATTTATTGTGTATTGAATGTTTTTAATGCTTTCATTTTAAATTATTGTGTGTGGAATAGTTTGAAATGGTTACAGTATAAATTATTGCTGGTGGAATAATGGTTACAGTTGGTACAATACCTTAAAATAGTTACAGTATAAATTATTGCTGGTGGAATACTTAACAATGGTTTTTAAGGATTTTTTTTATTTATAGAATATCTTTTTTAAATTATTGTTTGGGAATTTTTATGTTTTAATTGTTTATAAAATATATTTACTACAAGAAATGTTATTCCTTTTTGCAAATGTTTTCTTTGTGGTGCAATATGTTGCTTAAAAGTGTTCAGACCAGGTTTATATATCTCAAAGTGGGTGCTTTTCTATGGGCAGGCCAGGTTTGCCACATTTAATGTGTTTCACCCTGGTTGTTTAGGTAATTCTGAGGTGGTTGCTGGTTCTGTGAGCTTCCTGGCACTGTCCTTTATAATTTCCCACAATGCCTTGATGGTTTTTATTCCAGTGGCTTTGTCTTTCCTGTCCTTAGGGTTAGGGGGGAAAAAACACTGGTTTCATTTGCAGTCTTTGGGGGGGGGGACAAAAAGGAGAAAGAGGGAGGAGGTGGGGGAAAGTGGGATCCTTGCTGCTTTCTGAGTTTGGTGGTTTTTTTTACAGACATTTCACTACCAAACTAGGTAACATCATCAGTACTAGATGGGGTTGTGGGGAAAGGAGGAGGAGGAGAAGTCGAAGGACAGAAAGGAAAAAGATAAGGAGGGAGAGGACTGTGGGGTCCTTTGGTGTTCTCTGAACCTGGTGGTTTTTAATTATTTTTAGGGAATTTTTATTTATTTATTGTTTATAGAATGTTTATTACAAGAAATGTTATTCCTTTTTGCAAATGTTTTATTTGTGATGCAATATGTTGCTTTTAAGTGTACAGGTTGGTGTATGGTATGTGTCTCAAGGTGGCTTCTTTTCTATGGGCAGGCCAGGTTGGTGCAAGGCAGCTTTGCCAGATTTTGTGTGTTTCTGTGTGATACCTGATTGTTTAGGTAATTGTGAGGTGGTTGCTGGTTCTGTGAGCTTCCTGGCACTGTCCTTTATAATTTCCCACAATGCCTTGATGGTTTTTATTCCTGTGGCTTTGTCTTTCCTGTTCTTAGGGTTAGGGAAAAAAACTGGTTTCATCTGCAGTCTTTTGGGGGGGAATTGTTTTTGTGTGTGTGTGTGTGTGTGTTTTCCTGGCACTGTCATAGTTTGTGTTTGTGGGTATGTAATGTCCTGCAGTTATCTACACATTAATAATGATCAAGTACTAATAATATTTCCTTATACATTTTAATGACCTTTCCTTTCATAATTGGTGTTTTCTTTCATACTTTTAGATTTCTAATTGCTGTTTCTGTTAGTTAGCAATTGATAAAACAAATTCCACGTGAAAAAGTATTCAAAGCCTTCTTGGTTTTAATTGTCAATTTATTCATTCTTGCACATTCTAATATTTATTCATTTTCATATCTTTGTTTTTTCCACTGTTGTGCAAACACAATTCCAACAGCTGTTAACATGTGTAAAATTAAATATGTATTTATTCCCTTTGAAATACAAGTAGTAAGTAGTAAGCTACTTACAGAAGGTAAGTTTTTTTTGTTTTGTGTACTTATTTTAATCTTATTTAAGTAGTAAGTGCACAAAATAATAAATTTCCTTTTTTATATTTTCCTTTTGTAGATCATTCATTGGGGCAAAAAATTCAGTGACATTGTCTTGGCCACTCCCATCCGGTCAGATGACTGCCAAGCCACTCCCACCCGGTCACATGGCCGGCAAGCCACTCCCACCCGGTCACATGGCCGGCAAGCCACTCCCACCAGGTCACATGGCTGGCAAGCCACTCCCACAAAGGAGGCCACACCCACAGAGTAGGTTCCAAAAATTTTTGAAACCCACCACTGATATATATATATATTTGAGATAGGCAGTTTAATATATTATTTTATTTTCCAAAGCACCAGAGGGCAGGACAAGAAACAATGGATGGAAACTAATAAAGGAGAGAATCAACCTGGAATTAAGGAGAAACTTCCTAAACTTCCGAGTCCCTTGTGGAGAGGGTGCGGCTAACAAATTAAATTTGATTTGATTTGATAATAGTGAGGACAATTAACCAGTGAAACAGCTTGCCTTCAGATATCATGGGCGCTCCATCATTGGAAGTTTTTAAGAAGAGACTGGATGGCCACTTGTCTGAAATGATTGAGCAGGGGGTTGGACTAGAAGACCTCCAAGGTCCCTTCCAGCTCTATTCTGGTTGACAATGTGTTGGTTTATTTTGCGCTTCTATTAGGATTTTAGTTTTCCTCTTTTATGCTAATATTTTATTTTTAGCATTACAATTCACACTAAATTCACCCCACAAATATAATATTAACCCAAACCCATTGACTGTGGTTAAAATATGTTCTTTTAAAAAGACAAATACTGTGGGTGAAACAAATTAAACTCATTAATGTCTCAAGAAAGCTTATTCCAAAAGATGGTTGGATACATTTGGTGTTAATTGTAGTGCTTTGCCTTTTTCCATAGTTAAGTCTGAATCGTTTTTTCCATATTTAAATTTCAGTCAGTTTAAGTAGGCAGGAGGGCAGTTACAAAGCGCTATATTGATGAATAGCCAATTTATTTCATGGCATTCCCTATCAACAAATGGCTTTAAATTAGAATGGTGACCCATCTGTATAATTCTTGAAAGATCATAGTATTTTTTATCGCAGAAATCGGAGATTCCAAAAATCTGCTGATCTGTGGTGTGGCATTTGATTAGGGCATCTTTTCAAAATAAAACATAATTTCAGTCTGTCTGTTCTTTAGCCAAATTGACCTGTCATTACAGTATTTTCAAAGATATCTCTCTTCCTGAGCTCTGCAGAGCTGTTCCTTTGATGAGATTTGAACACTGGTCATTGGAGCATACTTTATATAAGCCTAATGATACACCAGTCCACATTAAACATTGTGCACAGTGCAGCATGGGAAGACCTGTTGCTGCTACTGTCTCTGTCATCGTCTTGCTATCAAAGTGTTTTCACTTTTGTCCCTGTTATTGATTAGAAATTGGTCCTTTAGTCCAGGGGTCTCCAACACCCCGCACCCCACCGGCCATGGATCGCTACTGGTCTGTGGCCCCTTTGGGAACCGGGCGGCTCAAGCAGTGGATGAGCATGCAAAGCTTCATTTGCACAGGAGCTCAGTTGCATGCACAAACCATCCTCTCTCTCCCACACCCCCTCCTGCCTTGACACTGCTACTGCTGCCAGTCCCTGGAACCAGAAAGGCTGGGGACCTTCTTTAATTGATATAATGAGTAGACAGCTAAAATAGCACAAATCATGCTATTTAGTTCAGAGCAAAGTCATCAAGGTATGATAATACCTTTGAATCATACTAATATTTTCTTTCCCTTTGCTTTGGCATCAGGATGGATTATTCTCTGGATCCTTCAATTTATTATCAAGACTCAGTTGCTTTCAGTTCAACCCATTGTGATTTTAGGGACATCTCTGTCATGTTCATTGCAACAGTGTACAAGTAGTTTTCTCCCACGAAGTTTGTTGACTTGACTGTCCAATACATAGGTGTCAAACTCAATCACGTCATGTGATGTATCATGACTTTTTTTACCTTTGCGGAGCCGGGCTGGGCCTGTTCTACGCGTGATGCATCCAGCCTGCGGATCACCAGTTTGACAAGCCTGGTCTGACATATAGAAATGAGATTTCCTGGTAATCCTCTGCCCAAGATCAGCCAAATCAGTTAGGTACTGCTACCTGCTGAGTTTCCAGATTTTACAATTGGAGAACTCTGCAAGTAATCCTCAATTTACGACCACAACTGAGCCCGAAGTTTCTGTTGTATTTGGGAACTGCTTGCAAGATTGCAAGATTTGAGATGAGGGTTTCTATTTCTAAGCAGAATTAGAATGAGGTTGGAGAACATTTTCCCCATGATTCACACAAGTGAAAAATATATAAACCAACCAGTTGACACAGATGATTTGGGTGACCTTAAATTAGTGAGGTACAGGTGGTCCTTACCACAATGGAGACCAAAATTTCTGTTGTTAAGTGAAATATTTAAGTGAGTTTTGCTCCATTTTATGACATCTCTTGATATAGTTGATAAGTTAATCATTGCAGTTGTTGAGTTAGTCACGAGGTTGTTAAGTGAATCTCGCTTCCTTGTCTTTGCTTGTCAGAAATTTGCAAAAAGTGATCATGTGATCTCAAGACACCACAATGATGATTATATACATGCCAGTTGCCAAGTATCTGAATTTTGATTACACAACCACAAGAATGCTGCAAGGGTCATAAGTGTGAAAAACAGTCATAAATGCCATTTTTGAACACCGTTGTAGTTTTGAAAAGTCACTAAGCAAATGGTTGTAAGCTGAGGGTTACCTTTATAAGGATACTGTTATGACAGTTCTGCCAGTTTGAAACCATATGTGAATATATATAACTGTTACCTACTGTAGCTGTAGTTCCTATTTTTATTCAAAAAAACTGTTACAGGATAATTCCATTTCTAAGCTCATTTATTTTTGAACGACACAAAGAGCTGCAGCATTGCAGGGAATCAAGATATAGTTTAAGAGTGTATTCACATACATTTTTTTGCTGGAACTGGTATGTCTAGTTTAATAGAAAGAAGGACTAGGGGAGATATGATAGCAGTGTTCCAATATCTCAGGGGTTGCCACAAAGAAGAAGGAGTCAAGATATTC
Organism: Natrix helvetica; assembly: GCF_964273705.1. Classification (NCBI taxonomy): domain Eukaryota; kingdom Metazoa; phylum Chordata; class Lepidosauria; order Squamata; family Natricidae; genus Natrix; species Natrix helvetica. Next base: position 100,369,551 of record NC_138548.1, read on the forward strand.
TCCAAAGCACCTGAGGGTAGAACAAGAAGCAATGGGTGGAAACCAATTAAGGAGAGAAGCAACCTAGAACTGAGGAGGAATTTCCTGACAGAACAATTAATCAGTGGAGCGTTGTGAATGCTCCATCACTGGAAATTTGTAAGAAGACATTAGATAACCATTTGTCTGAAATGGTATAAGGCCCTGACGGTGAACCTATGGTACGCATGCCACAGGTTGCAGATGGAGCCATATCTGAGGACACATGAGGTGTTGCCCTATGTCAGCGTGTGTGGCTAGCTGATTTTTGGCCTTCTGAAGGCCAGGAAGACCGTTTTTCACCCTCCCCAGGCTTCGTGAAAGAAAGCCTCCTGAAGCCTGGGAAGGGTGAAAAACCTCCCAACGGGCCTACTGGAAGTCCAGAGGCTTTAGTGAGGCCTGCGCGCATGTGCATGGGGGAGAATGGGGAGAGGGCATTGCATTATGGGTGTGCACACACACATGTGCGCTATTGCACGCACCCTTTTCGCACCTGAGCAGAAAAACTGGTATAGGGTTTCCTGCCTAAGCAGGGGGTTGGACTAGAAGACCTCCAAGGTCCCTTCCAACTCTGTTAGTCTATAGTTCTACAGCCTCCGACTGGCGCAAACACTTCTATATGGGCCCATTTTCATTTTTAACCAGAATTAAAATTTTACAAATGCAGCAAATAGGAATAAGGTTGGTTGGAAAGATCATTAATGTATGAGGACTTCAAAAGCAATTTGCTGTCTGGGGCATTGTAAGAACTTAAATATTTATCCCCTCAAAACAAAAGGTACTGCCAAAGTGGCTGAACAACTGCATGATTTTAGAGCTACCAGACATTTTAAAGTTACATTTAGTACAAGCGGTTGGCAGTTTTAACTAATAGCTCTTGTGTTGTTAATATGATTATGCAAGAATTCGCCCAAGTAGCCTAAATCAAGAGTTGATCTGAGTCATTCATCTTGCTTAATATAATGGTAGGTATCATTTTCAGATTTTCTGGCCAGATGGACAAAGCACTTGGATTCTGAACAATTCTTTTTTTTTTTAACTTCCATTCTTTGTGCTCGGGCCAAAGTGTTTTTTCCCCTTCCTTCCCTATTCCCACAGTAGTTCCATGATTATTAAGGAATGTCAGTCTCCTCTTTATATGTTCTTCAGTATCCAGTTTTGTCTGCTCCTTATTCTATCAATTTCTGGCATGATGGAAAAGGGGGATAAAATAGGCAGAGCATGCAAACTAGGAATTTGTCATAATTCATTATTTGTAGGAATTTGGGCTTCAAATTGTTAATGAGAGAGGGGCAAAAATGGTTCATTATCAGTCATGAATTGTAATATTAAATTATTGTTTTTTACATTTGTTTTCAAACTGCAGGGATGAATTCTGGTGAGGTGTGTGCAGTAAAGTACTTTTCAGTAATATAACATTTATTCAGTAAATTTTTCTGCTTTATCTAATTCATATTTTTCATAAAAGAATTCTGTTTTTGTTCTGCTCAAGTCTTCCATTACTAATAATAGATGCCGGAAGTGCTGACAAGCCAATGGACTATGTTAAGGATTCTATTATAAAGGGATTTGTTTTGTCAATCTAACTTTTGACTGTTATTAAACTACATCCTTTCTGAGCTGACAATTATTACCTGTGGCAAGTGTTAAATTGTACATCAGAATCCAAACTGAGCCTCCATAAATTACACTCAATCCCATTGAAAGTTTTAAATGGACATATAAATACTGATTTAATTCCTGGGCTTCATTTATCTAGATGTAGATGTGTATGTTTAATTTTGAATCCTCCCATACATAATAAAGTGTTTTCTTTGGCATATTTTCTTAGGGGCATCAAGCAATGCAAATGGAGACAGGGATTGTAAATCCAAATGTAGGTTTGCTACCAAACAGACTCCTATACTTGTTCACAAATACTTGCCAAGCTAACTAAAAAAATTGGGGGAATTCAGCAAAAAATTATCTTTCTGTTTGCTGTTCATGATTTCTTTCCCTTTATCATAAAGTCAGTTCAGCCTGATTGGATTACATTAACAAGTGATTTCCGGTAGCATAAATAATTATTAAAAAGATACATTTTTTCATTCCATTGTTTGGAATATAGTCCAAGGCCATAGTACTGCTTCTGTTTCTTTTGTTTCTGTTTGTTTTATTGGATTTATATGCCGCCCTTCTCCCAAAGGACTCAGAGGGGCGTACAACATTAAAAAACACATATCACAAAAGTTAAAAGGAAATTAGATAAGTATCCCAAAAAAACCCAAACCCAATTAATATAACAATAACGTTTAAAAAATTAGATAAAATTAATAGGCCAGGCTGGCTTGCTGGAAAAGCCAACTTTTTGGGGCGTGTTGGAAGGACCGGAGGTCGGGGATCATGCGAAGCTCCGGGGGCAGCTCATTCCAGAGGGAAGGGGCTCCCACAGAGAAGGCTCTCCCCCTGGGGGGTCGCCAGCCGACACTGTCTGGCCGACGGCACCCTGAGGAGGCCAACTCTGTGGGATCGTTAAGAAAGACAACTTGCAGATATGGTATACATGAAGGCCAAATGTCCCAAAGATGCTTTTGGTTTTTCTTTGAAGACATTTTGCTTCTCATCCATTCTTAGATGAGAAGCAAAACGTCTTCAAAGAAAAAACAGAAAGTCCAGTTGCCTCTTGAAAAAGCATCTTTGGGACAACCATGACCTGGATGACTGATAATCTCCATAGGCATGAAGGCCAAATGTAGCCTGTGAAATAATAGTATATGTTTGGTGAAGATAAACCTATTACCTACTTATTTTTGTTTTCTGTGGTTAGTATGATTTCTTTAGGTAAATTTCCCTGAAATAGCTAAAGCTGAGATCTCAGTCAGCCCTGCAGCCATTTCTTGTAGCCCACAATTGTGCTTGGGAAAACTACAATAGAGTGGTTAAGGATCTGTCATGCTTCAGCAGAAGAACAGACTGGGGCCACTTTGATAAGGTCCTAAGATTTAAAAAAAAACTCAGAATAGGGAACAATTAGTGAAGAAAGCTGAAGGCTGTTCCAAAAGAACTTCAGCAACTATTGCTAATCATGAACTAGCCTACTTTTTCATAATCAAATAAAAAGGGGATTGTTTATTTGACAGCCTTACCTAAAGGAGAAGTTGGCCTCCACTATTACTGTGTTTCTCCCAAAATAAGACAAGGTCTTATTTTCTTTCGACGTTCGAAATAAGCGCTTAGCCTTATTTTTGCGGAGGTCCTTTTATTTTTGAGTTGCAGGAGGCGGTGAGCGTGGTCACCTCATGGCTGCTGCTGTGTTGCAATATTTTAGGGAGGGCTTATTTTCGGGGGAGGGCTTATTTTAGTGCATGCGCTCAACAGCCCGATTGGGCTTATTATCCAGGGAGGGTTTATTTTCGGGAAAACAGGGTAGGTAAGATGATTTGTCTCTGACCTTTGTTTTTAAGATGGTCAGACCTTATTTTATCTGCTTTTCTACTGGATGTGAGGATTAATTTTCACAGACACCTTGCTGAACAGAGCTTTCCTAGAAGTGTGAGGAGGGGAGCATTTTTGTGATTGTTTAATAGTGGAAACTTTTAAATTGAGGGGACTCTATGATTGAGGGGACTCTATGACTCATTGAAAGCATTTTTATTGGGAGGGGAGCTTCACTAGTGTTGTGGCTCTCAAGTTGTTCCTACTGGGGCAGTTGTTGAAGATGGGATCCTAGTACTAAAATAACTCAAATTTACTGTAAATGATTATTTAACATGCTTGGCATTGAAATATCATTAGATCGTATATCATGATACTGCAAAAATCTAATAGAAGTTAATTCTGTAAATCTTTTCCCACTTATTTCAAATTTAAATTAAAATAGCTTTTTTTAAAAAGCTCTTTCTCCTGCAGATAAGCCTCATAAAAATATCTATCCTCCAGTGTTGGGTTCCGGATTCCGTTCCAACCGGTATGGTTGGAACAGCCCCGGCATCACTCACATGCACGCGTGCAGCATGCACATGTGTTGTAGCTGGAAATGACACTTCCGCAAGCCTCCGCAACACTGCAGCTGCTCGGCGGAGCATTGCGCAGGCGCTCTACGCGCCATGCACATGCGCAGAAGCGCCAACAGCTTTAAAACATGGTAAGGAGCTTGGGTGGGCCCATGGGCCCTCCGGAGCACCATCCCGAAACTGTACGCGGTGCTCCGGGCAGGCTCCGGTACACCCGTACCTGGGCGTACTGCCTGCAACCCACCACTGCTACTCTCTGAAAGTGAATGTGAAATACCTTGAATATAAATTTCAATAATGCTTGGGAGTTTTCTGGAGATCTGTTTATACATCAAATCAACTCATAAGTTTGTCAAGATCAAGATCAACTTGCATGTTTTGAACATCCTTCTAGCTTCTATAATATGCTCTCAAGCCAACAGGGACAAGAATATATTTAGATGTATATGTACTATGTTTGTATTATTTGCATTTTTTTTAAAAAAAAGAATATATTCAGTCTGCATGTTTAAGAAACTTAATTTGCTTAATCCAGAGACCTTCCTGGGTTTTTATGATGGTTCTGATGCAAAAGATTTATAATAGGAAAAGTTGCATATTTGAGGAGGGAAACCTTGGTTAACATAGAACAGATATTTGAATAACTAGGAAATCCAATAGAGATAGCTTCCACCCTGATGATATTCAGGAAGCTGTTGAAGAGCTGGGTATTCTCCCAGGTCTTGGGGTAGGTTGATTGTGGTGCTCATGCTGTGTGTGTGTGTGTGTCTGTGTGTGTGTGTGTGTGTCCATCTGTCCTTGCACTGCTTATGAATTTTTCTCTTTGTTATGGTATTTTAAATTATTAGGAGTCAAGTGGTGTCTAAATTGTTTAACTAAATCAATGGATACATTGTGCTGTGGGTATCCATAGTCCAATAGAAAACAGTAAGTTTCCAACTTTTCCTTCTTAACAGCCATAATTAGTTCCAATGGGGAAATTCTGCTTCAGGGATTTACTAGTTACTATTCTTGGTTTTCGGCTCTGCCACAAAGAAGATAGGAACGAGGTGATAAAAGAAGCTATAAGAAGAAACACGGTGAGATCATCCGTGGTTTTAGGGTTGAGTACCACCTCTATGCTGATGATACTCAGCTGTATATTTCAACCCCAAACCACCCCAACGAGGCTGTCGAAGTGATGTCCCGGTGTTTGGAAGCCGTCGGGGTCTGGATGGGGGACAACAGACTCAAGCTCAACCCCTCCAAGACTGAGTGGCTGTGGCTACCGGCACCTCGGTTCAGCCAGCTGATTCCTTCGCTGGCCATAGGGGGCGAACAGTTGCCCCCTGTGGAACGGGCGCGCAATTTGGGCGTCCTCCTTGATGCCCGGCTGTCAATGGATGACCATGTGGCAGCCGTGGCAAGGGGGGCGTTCCACCAGGTTCGCCTGGTGCGCCAATTGCGCCCCCTACTGGACCGGGATGCCCTACGCACGGTCACTCATGCGCTGGTGACGTCCCGCCTGGATTACTGCAACGCTCTCTACATGGGGCTGCCCTTGGGACGCGCCCGGAGACTGCAGTTAGTTCAGAACGCAGCCGCGCGGGCTGTGATGGGGAGTACGAGGTACTCCCACGTAACACCTCTCCTGCGCGAGCTGCACTGGCTACCTGTGGTTTTTCGGGTGCGTTTCAAGGTGCTGATTACCATCTTTAAAGCGCTCCATGGCATGGGACCTAGTTACTTGCGGGATCGCATCCTCCCACATACATCCCTGCGGCCAATTCGCTCACACAGGGAGGGGCTTCTCCTGGTGCCGTCCACTAGGCAATGCCAACGGGCGACACCAAGGGGTAGGGCCTTCTCTGTGATGGGCCCAACCCTCTGGAATGACCTCCCCCCCGACATCAGGACCACTACTGACTTCCGCTCCTTCCGGCAAAAACTGAAGACTCACCTGTTCCGATTAGCAGGCCTGGCATAACTACAACTGTTCCTCCTGGTAAATGTACTAGTAACTGGTTATTTTAGGGGTAAGGTTTTTAATTTAATTTGTATGTGTTTTAGGGTTTAAAATTATATTTATATACTGGCTCTGTACAGTTCTTTTAATTCTATTTTAACCTCCTCCAATCCTACTGTACATATTCAATTCTATTTATTGTATTTTGTATATTTTTTACATGGACTGTATACCGCCCCGAGTCCCTTTTGGGAGAGGGGGCGGTCTAGAAGCACGGTAAAATAAATAAATAATAAATAATAAATAAACATAGGAATAAGTGATAAATCTGGTACTTTGTAGGTCTGGGAATGGGGAGAATTCTGTTTTTCCCCCCCTTTTTTTTTCAACAGCTGAGATTCACAGATGTGCTCGTCCCACATGGCAATCTTATTCAGAAAAGTTCACTCAGAATTTCCCTTCTGTTCTGGAAACAGCAAACAAATTGAAAGACTATAAATATGGGACTGCTAGGAATAAGAGATGTTATCAGTATCATTAGTGATACTTCAACAAATGCTGAAAGACCTGTTTAATATTTTTCTATATGTAATACATATTATGTATTCTATTGCTCTGTAGGACAAAGTGGATCTTGGCGAGTTGATGTTTTCGCTTTGCTATCTTCCAACAGCTGGCAGACTAACCATAACTATAATAAAAGCAAGAAATTTAAAAGCAATGGACATCACAGGAGCATCGGGTAGGAATATCTTTCACAGTGGAACTAAGATTATTTTTGTACCTGTGTGTGAGATAGGCAACTATATAAATTAAATATTATAAATAGCAAAAACATTATTGGCATGCATGTGGCAGGGATAAATTTGTACCTTACCCAATCTTAAATTGCTTAGAGATCTTAGAAGTTAGTTGTATAAAAGGTCTGATAAATAAAATGAGAAGGTGAACTTTTTAGGGTGTTTTTTTCCCTTCACTTGGGGTATCAAAGAACTGCAGTTTATTTTCAGTTCTTGAAACCTAAGTGAGTGTGAAAAATTCCAATTCCAACATGTTAATTACCTCACGCCCTGGATTTGCTGTGTTTCTGTTTTGCCTTAATATTTTTTTCCTATCCTCCTTTGAGATGGCCTTTAAGCTGATATGGCAGTTATATGGCTAAAGCAATCCAAAGAGGAGAGTGGTCCTGTCCCCAAATTTGATTGACTATATCACATTTGCCCTTGGCACTAAATTGCAATTATTGGGCGGGGGGAATTTAAAAAATGAATTCTACCGTAATAGTAGTAGTAACATCTAAACTATTTCTGGTGATATTGCTATTGAATATACAGAACTATCTGCCTTAGGCTGTTTGTGTGTTTGGAATGGATTAACCCTTCTATTAAGAGAAGGAATTTAGTTTAGACATGTTGTAAAAGGTCTGTTAAACAGGGGCTATTTGTAGGCACATTAATTTGCGAGATCCAGGCCAGTAACAGAGTCACTATTCATCTGGATCTCATGAACACAAGGATGGTCCAGGTTATGGACTAATGTTCCCCAGGCAGCATGATGACAAGGGAGAGCAGAAAAAGTCAGTTATCCTCCTGGATTGTACAATACTTCTAAAAGTGAAATAGGCCTGCCTACTAAAAAATACATAGCTATAAACAGAACAGCCAAATATTTCGAATTCTGGCATATTTTTGTTGCATGTTTGCTTATAGCAAACTTCAATGCAAATTCTTCTACATCTACATTTAACACACACACACACGCGCACACACACAAAGTTAGAAATTGTGATTTCATGATGTGGGTTTGTCCTCAATGTAATGGAAAACTGCTATTTGTTTTACCCCAAAAAATAAATCCTAAAAGATTTTGCAAGGCCATGAATTAAATTATTTCTTTTTGTTGATAGTACAGTGAGAAGATTATAAAGGCAGGGCAGCTAAGTCAAATGAATTAGATTGGTGAAACTTTAAAATGAAGCAAAATAAAATGCTGTGGTTGTTATATCTGTTACGCAGATCCGTATGTGAAGGTGTCACTAATATGTGAAGGGAGACGATTAAAGAAAAGGAAGACTTCTATCAAGCGGAACACTCTCAATCCTGTTTACAATGAAGCCATAGTCTTTGATGTCCCTCCAGAAAGCATTGATCAGATTCACTTGTCTATAGCCGTTATGGATTATGACCGGTGAGATATCTGGACAGCTATGAAAAACGATGAATGGAACCTCTAAATTAGGATGTGTAAACCTGAACAAATATTTAGCAACAAAGGCAGTATTACAAATCCCTGCTAGAATTGTTTTTGGTGGAAATAAGAGCTTCCTTCTTTGCTTTTTTTCAACTTCTCAGTCTGGTGTAAACATTTTTTTCCAAATATTAATCAGATCTTACTCCGATTAGTTTTTCCAATCAATTAGATGATACCAACTGGCCAGTAGAAGACTAGAAACACAGTGGTGGGATTCAAATTTTTATACTACTGGTTCTGTGGGCGTGGCTTGGTGGGTGTGTAAAATCTCCATTCCCACTCCACTCCAGGGGAAGGATACTGTAAAATCTCTATTCCCTCCCCACTCCAGGGGAAGGTTACTGCAAAATCCCCATTTCCTCCCAATCAGCTGGGACTCGGGAGACAGAGAATTGATGGGGGCGGGGCCAGTTATAGGTGATATTTACGGATTCTCCGAACTACTCAAAATTTCCGCTACCGGTTCCCCAGAACTGGTCAGAACCTGCTGAATACCACCTCCGTAGAAACACACGGTTTATTTGTAAGTACTAAATTTCTGAGCTGCAAGCTGCACAGGCAGCTTTAGGTGTAAAAGGTGGGTTTTTAAAAATTGAACATTAATTTCAAAATGAACGTTAATAGAAATAGGCAAAGAAAAGACATTCCTCCTAATTGGGGGAAAATTCCTCTACTGGTGTCTTTGACAGGCTTACTTTGCAAAACAAATGCTAACTTTGGAGAAGTGATTTTCATTGGGGCTGCTGCAGGAGAGGAAAAGTTTATATTTATGCTGTTCCCCTATGATTTCATTACCAGGAACTGCAAAGATATATTTAGGAGCCCATCTGCTTCAGCTATTAGATCATTTGGACTGCATAGTTCCTGAATGCATAATTTTAAGAAATAAATATTATTGAACATTTTCACAGTGTAGGTCACAATGAAGTAATTGGAGTCTGTCAAGTAGGCAACAAAGCAGAAAGTCTTGGGCGAGACCATTGGAATGAAATGCTCTCCTACCCTCGAAAACCCATTGCACGCTGGTATTCGCTTGCAGAGGTAAGACAAATGAACTTTTACAAGAAGGTGTTTTTTTGCTCAAAAGTTACTCTTTTTCTTTCTTCCTCCCTTTCTTTTCCTTCTTTCTTTTCTTTCTTTCTCCCTACCTACCTTCCTTTCTTTTCTTTTTCTTTCTTCCTTTCTTTTCCTTTTTTCTTTCTTTCTTTCTCTTCCTTCCTTCCTCCCTTTCTTTCTTTTACTTCTTTCTTTTCTTTCTTTCTTTCTTTCTCTCTACCTTCCTTTCTTTACTTTTTTCTTCCTTTCTTTCTTTTTCCTCTTCTTTCCTTCCTTTCTTTTCTTTCCTTTCCTTTTTCTTTCTTTCCTTTCTTTCATTTTCCTTCCTTCCTTCCTTTCTTGTATTCTTTTCTTTGTTTCTTTTTCCTTTTCTTTGTGTGTGTCGAGGGGGAAGGGGTATTGATGGTCTTGAGTCAGTGTTGATGTATGATGATTGCCTGGACCCTGCAGTTTCCTTGGCAAGATTTCTCTAGCACCAGAATAAAGAATACATTTGCTGAATGTAAATCCTATTAAAATATATTAGAATCCCTGGGTTTATATCAAAATTGATGCACACTGGAAATAAAATCTGTTCCTCAGAGATTTTTTCTCTTTTTTATATCTTTTTAAAACATAAAATTCTTCCAAGTTAAGGTAAAATCCAAATAATATACTGTACCTAAGAAAAAAAATATCTTAAATTTGGATAGAGAACCAGGCTGTCGTTCTCATATACAGCTTTAAGCTTTTGTTTTAAGGATGGTGCTTTATATAAGGCACTGGGTTGTATATATGGGGAAAAAACAATTTCAAAAAGCTTATTGTTATATTTATACAGAACTAAGGTAAATAATTCCACTCCAGTGTCCAGAGCGATGTCAAAGTACTTTGACATTAAAAGTAAAAGTAGAGATTAGAACATGCAGTCGAAAGCTCTCCTCAAGTTGCAATCAGATGCCTTTGTGTCTTTTTTTGTCTTCATTTAGGGCCCTATTGAGCAGAAATGTTCTGCAGGCCTTCTCCGCATTGATGCCTGCCGAAGAGGCTTCTTCACTCTTTTAACCTATTCAGCAGAAATCTGGCATTCCTGTTAAACCCTTTCTTAGCCACTTTCTCAGGGGCCGTTCTGCAGAGTCCTACGGGGTTAAGGCATCCCCTTAATGCCATTATTTGGCCGTCGCCTTTTCCCCTGCCCCAGGATTTATAAATCCCAACCCTTATAATGCAAAACTTTTATTAGTTACAAAGATGCTCTTGAAGCTTTCTGCAGTTTTCATTCTGACACAATCACCTGTGTCTGTCAGGAACATCCTTCTATTGTTACCAATGGGCTTTCAAGTAAATTACATAATAATAATAATAATACATTGTCCCAGTCAAGAGTATAACCCATTTTGATATACATGTTGAAATTGATCAAAATCCTATTTTTATTATGGTTATTATCATAAATACGATCTCCATCCTACTTTCCATTTCTTTAGATGTCATACTATTGATAAACCGCTCTTGCAAATTTACAGTCTATGAATTACCATGCAATAAGAAGTTCTAGAGGTTTCCGCAAACCGAACTCTTAACTTCTTTCAATAATCAAGGTGAATTGCCTGCCCGGAGACATACAAAAAGCTCAGAAAATAAGACTAGATTTATAAAGTTTCCTTTGAGTCAAGCTTGAAATGTGCTTGTAGCTTTCTGGGTGGCAGGATAGACAGTTATAACTGTATTGTAATTTATATATAATACAAAATTATAATTAATTGTAACAATTGTTAAGGGTGGTTTCATGGTCAGACAGATGTTTAGACTGTAAAGCAGGGGTGTCCAAACTTGGCAACTTTAAGACTTGTGGACTTCAACTCCCAGAATTCCCCAGCCAGCTGGCTGGGGAATTCTGGGAGTTGAAGTCCACAAGTCTTAAAGTTGCCAAGTTTGGATACCCCTGCTGTAAAGCAAGGCAAGGGGTATTTTCGTAAATTTTTTCTGATTTTTTCCCCATTGAAAAATTGGGAATAAGAGTTTACAGTCATAAACATATTTAGTATTGTATCCTAAAAGCACCCATTAAATATCTATACAGTGAGAAGCCTTTCTCCAGTATCATTAAAGTATTTATCTTGAACCAAAAGGTGCATTTTTGCCACCTTTCCCAAAGCGAAGGAAGGATTTGATGCCTTCTTTATATGTTGCCTTTCTTGTTCCCTTTCATAGAGGTTGGGAATTTGATCCTTTCCTTCTACCAATCCCGAATGAGTAGGGAAAGTAATGGCCTGAGCAGCAAATCATTTATTTTTCTAGAAATAGAAGTTACTGGCTTGTTACCTGGCCTCATAAAATTCCTTTTGCCCCTGCTATTTTTCTCTAGTTACATAGTACGGATGGCCTAGGTTAGCTCAAATAAGCTGATCTCCCAAATCTTTAATCTCAAGATTTCTGGAGTAGCTATCAGCCTGATGAGAATAGAGCAAGTCTAAAAACTTTGGACTCTTTTTATGGTCATTTGAAATGATTGCCCTCCAGGTGAATAGAGCAGCATAGAGGAACTAAATAGCAATGTTTACTTCTTTAGTAAAAGATAAGAGTTCTGAATTCTATATATTAAACTCTATTTTAAGTATATGACTATATTTTTGTAAATTATAAATTGAAATAATAAATTATACTTAAATTCCTATTAAATAGATATTTTGTGACAAATACACCCACCAAATATGCTTTTAAATTTACAGATCAATCACTTTTCAATGTAATCCAAATCAGGCCATATGGTACAATGTTTTGTTTTCAAAGTAACAAAATGATTATACATCTGTAAAACTTAACTTTAATAAAAAGATTTATTCATTCTCTACCCAACCACCCACAAACTAAAATGTATTCTCCTCTAGTTTCAAACATTTCACAAACCTTTCCATTTTTATTGAGGCACTACAAATAATTACATGAAACAATTTTAAATGATCATAGACCGGAAGCTTGTAGATTTTGTGGAATGCTTCAAAACATGTTTAGATAAACCATGACAATATAAAACAAATATTATTTAGAGAGTCATAATTGAAGAAATAACACCATATAGTAAACCATCCCTTACAGCTTTCACAAGTCTTCTACAAACAAACTTATAAACTTTGTTCTTTCATTAGATGTGTTGGGACAAAAGAGAAAAGTTTTGATTATGTGTAGCTGTTGTCACTGTCTTTTGTTTGGTTGATTGGTTGGTTGAAATTCCATTTTTCATTGTAACGTTGCCTTAAAGAGTTGAAAAATCTGCTGTTCAAGCCATCATCCTAGGGAAAAGGTCAATTAATTCAGCTGGTAGATTTTGAAGAAAATGTTTCTACTTATCAAATATTCCCTGCAGCCTACAACAAATCTCTTAAGCACTTTTTTTTACACTGTACTGAATGCAAAATTACTGTCAATCAAAAAGTGGAATGACTGACGAGTTCCTAATGGAAAATGAGTCTTCCCCAATCTGATATCTTTCAGACACGTTGAAAATTCTTCAACCAGCATGGCCATTATGGGAATTGAGGACCTGGATTAGGGAAGCTGATGTAGACCAAGACATCTTGATTACAGTATTTTTTAATACTCTGGAGTTATGTGGTTTGGTTAATCAGATTTGTAAACCAGTGTTGAGAAAGTCTGATATCACCGATTCATGCCATCACATGCATAACAAAGAAAAGAATCAAAAGAAATGCGGCATTGCAAAGAGTTCTGCTCCTGAGGATACAGTCTCATCCCTAAAGATCATAGGCTAAATATCCCATTTTTGGTTCCATGTTAAGTTGTCAGTTAACAGATCAATTTTGTAGAATAAAGGATCTCCATACCTGTACATGCATGTCCACACACAGACGGGTACGCATAGTTCATGCTACTTCACCTGCTAAAGATTTGGGTGTAATCAGCCATTGAAAACACTACTATATTTTCCAGATGCCTCTGTAGGTGATTGTGGATGCTTGTTTGTCAATCAAATTTATATAGTTGCCTATCTCAGAAATGTGATTCTGGGTGGTACACAAAAAAAGTTTTTTAAAAAAACTGTAAGCAGCCATTAAAAACAATTAAACATAAATACAAAAATTGTAAGAGAATCAGCCAACATTCTATATAAATATAACATGTTGCCCAGTTCCTGTTTTCCCAAGGCTGCTGGGAATAATCATGTTTTAAGAAATTTCTGGGAGGCATCTCTCTGAGTGACCTAATGTTCCAAGTGACCTAATGTTCTGAGTGACATAATGTTGCAAAAGCACAACAGAGATGGCACCATAATAGACGGTATCCATCAAATAATTTGCCTGGTGACTTGATGGAGGGGATAGGTATAACCAGGGAGAAGCAGTCCCACAAACAACCTGTTCCAATGCCATGTTACGGTTATATACATAGACATACTTAGATACACATTCTGTTCACATCTGCATTGATGCTGCCATCTCCTTGCTGTACCACATCATGCATGTCTGTGTTGCCATCTGGTAAATATGGTGCAATTTTTGAAGATCGAGTACATTTAAACCTTTTGGAAAGGTCTTATGATTTGGGTATATCCTAAACTTTCCATGTCAGGTTTATAGGAATACATTGGATCTAGCTTGATTGCTTTGTTATTAAACGTATTTCATAAGCTTAGAACTGGAAGTGCCATAAATTTCCTGAAGGTGTTCTGTAGCAAGTATTATCCAAATTGCTCCATTTAAATCTCCAAACAAATTGGTTGAACCCAGAGGTGGAATTCACTTACCTTCCCTACCAGTTCACAAATTACTTTGCTCGTATTTGCCTCCCGCAGCAGCCGCTGCTACCGGTTTGCCTGAACCTGAGAGAACCAGCTGAATACCACCTCTGGTTCAACCTATAAAAATCTATATATCTAATCCAGGGGTGTCCAAACTTGGCAACTTTAAGACTTGTGGACTTCAACTCCCAGAATTCCCCAGCCAGATGGCTGGGGAATTCTGGGAGTTGAAGTCCACAAGTCTTAAAGTTGCCAAGTTTGGACACCCCTGATCTAATCTATATACACAGAGAGAGAGAGAGAGACATAAATATATAGGAAAATGAAACAAAAGGAACAAAAAAGGACTTTTGAGCCGTTTGCTTGATTCTTTCATTTTTCTATAATCCTAGGTTAACATAACTATATATACTATATAATTATATATATTAAAACCGCAATTTAACTGATCTTGATTTAATTATGCAGATAACACATATTTGGATTTAATGTACTCTCTTTCATCCAGAACTGCTTCATTAAATTGAGGATTTTACTGTATATTCTCTTTGTTGTACTAAAATTGGTTTAAAAGAAAACTATAGGTTATTAGACTTGCTTCCAATTACACTAACCAAGCATAATGGTGGTTAAAAACAATGAAACAAGAAACCTTATAAAGATTGTTACTTCTAGCCCCCCCCCCCTTTTTTTTTTAATCAGAGAATGAAGTAGTTTCCTAGCAATTACAATGAAATTAGTTTTATTTTAGTAATTTTGTCATTTGGGAGGGGACTACCTGAATGACACATAATGAAATACCATATAATATAAATGCAAACAAAACAAATCTTTTAATAGTACCTTCAAATTAAATATATGCATTGCATGATCATGTAGCTTTGTTGTATCTCTCAAGTTCCTCTTTAAACGTGCACCCCAGTCTTGAAGTTTTTAATATCTTCTGTCATAGACTTTGTTGCTACATGTGGAACTCCCACATAAATCTCAGATGTAGGAATGTGAGGAGTCTGTGCTACTTGAAAGATAAAGCACATTGTATGAAGCATTACCGAAGAAGATACCTATCAAGCTAATGACTTACTCTCTGTGATAATTATCATCCTCAGCCAATATTATTGTCTTAAATTCAAATAGCTATCAGTAGAAACAGACTAACAAGGAGCTGGATTTAGACTTGATGTTCTGCAAGAAATAAGTTCATTTGTGCTAAAGATTTAAAGCCAGTCATAGGTATCATAAGCCCAATGATGCTAAAAGGACAAAATGTGCACTGCAACATAATAATTCAAACTTCACCCTTTCATTCTCGCATTGCAACATTGCACACATACATTTTGGGGCAGAAGCTTGTGGGAAGTTATGGCGTACATTTGGTTACTCCCCAAGGTTGCCTAAAATGCCTCTGGAGATTCCTAATGACAGAAGAGCCCATTTTTGTTCATTGAATAATATTACTTCTAATCTGTTCTTTAAAAAGAAATGATAAATTTCAATTCTTTAGTGTCGTCTTTTCAGATTCATATTTGGTCACCAATCCCTTCCAATAAAAATAATAAAATATGGAAACAGACAATAATAGAAATACGCTGTATACATTCCTTTAAAATTTGAATTATACCATTAGGGAGGTGTCCAGTAAGTGCTTTTTCACCTGGTGGAAAGCACCTTTAAAAGAAAAAAAATTGTTCAAAACAAACTGAATTATTTTTTATTTATCACAGCGTGATTTCATTCTGATAGAGCAACTTATTATAAAATTATTGAACCTGTGAACAAATAAAGACATCTGAAGGAAATTGTAATGGAAAAATAATTATACTATAAAGTCCATCTTTACAAGGTAGCTTGTCCTATTATTTTTTTTAAATGCATTAACATAAGAGAGGAGGTCCCTAAGATCTATTTCACTTTGCTTCCCAATGTCATTAAACATTATTCATCAATGTGGAAATCAACATCATTCTCTGAAAAGTTAATGAGCTGTGGCTAACTGACATAAATGCAACTATGCATAACATTATGTTCAAGCACTGCATTAAGAAATGGCTTCTAATGCAGTGGGTTGGGCTAGGAACAGTGACTGAAAGTACACCCCTGTACTGCAAATTCTTTCCAAGGGCCTAAGTCATCCCGAAATAAAATTGTACAAAATAAAAACATTATGATGGAAACACCACCACCACCCCAATTCGGAAAGAGTAACAACATGGATGATCACCTCAACATCTAAATGAGCTAACTAACTTGTTACAGTTCAGGGTGTTCAAGAAGACGGAGTGTGTAACATTTGGGTTCTTGTTTTTCTTTCCCAGTGTTTTCTTTTCCTGTTTTTCCTTTGATCAAAACAGAGTGATTACAGGTGACCATTTGTCATATGGAAATATGTTCCCATTGTGTTTGTAGCCATTTGAGAAGCTGGTGATCTTTTATCACGCTGCAAATAATAATAATTGTACTGCTCAGCAAGCTTTGATCAGAACCCTCTGGAGAATTTGGATGGAAGGACAGCTCAAACAGTTTATCAGATGATTGCAAGCACATGGTCTGGCATCTGCACTTCTCATAAATAGTCCACTGTATACACTCATTATCAAACTGGAATGTTTTATTCAGTTGCATGCTGGATACTCATCCTTCATTTTTATTTACTATCTGTCTCCAAAGGTACGTAAGCAGAGGTCCTGTTATTTTTAATATGACTTTGCTTTTACGACGTACTGACATTGTATTATACTTTGATCTTTGCTGTTCTGTTAGTAGTCTTTGTACATCTATGTTTAATGTCTAATTTTGGAGCATAAAGTTACATCCTTGTCAGGGCTGTGTCAACTTTGTGGACTTTATTTCTCTTTGTTCAGTAAAAGTAATGCATGATTCATTTGCTGTAACAATTTGAGGGATGAAAATTACATTTCTTAATTTTATAAAAAGTATAATGTTCTTATAAATACGATGAAAATGTATGGTGATTTTATTTATATAGATCTAGTCTGTATAAGCAATTCTGTTCTTAATAAAAATGATGTTGTGCCATTGTAATTTTTGACTATTTTGTATTTATATATTAAAGTTGATGTGGATATTTAAAAGACGTTCAATGTTTTAATACTTGCTCCTTGATTACCATGTGTGTGGTAATTTTCTCTAATGTAAAAGCACAAATTAATGAAGGAAGCAAAATAAGCACGTGCATTATTTGGTTAGGAGAAGACACTGTAACAAATAAATGTTTGCATAGTGAAACAAAAATTGGCAAGATAAAAAGCTGTTTTTGCAGAGTTAAATCATATTTTCTTAAGCACCAATGAGCAATTTAAGGGCAACATTGTGATTTGATTTACCCACCATATTTCATTTTAATTTTAATTTCTCAAAGTGACAGAATATTATTTTCTTGTTTAAATTTGTTCATGTTTGACATGTCACTTAGGTAAATTATTAGATGTGCTCAGCAAGTGTGGTCTTATACAGAAGAAAAGAAATTGTGAAAGACTAAGGTGAATTCTCAGCAAAATCATACAGATTTCTTTTACTGAGAGTTATTGCATTGCATTCACACTGAAAAATGCTACTTTAGTGTCCTGTCCTTTCCTCCCCTTCCCTTTCCCCCTTTCCTTTCCCTTCCCCTTTCCTATTCCCTTCTTCAAGTTTTGGACTCCTAGTGGCTCTCAGGACAAATTCCTGCAGTTTTCTTGGTCAAGTTTTTTGGAAGTGATTTGCAATTGCCTCCTTCCTAGAACTGAGAGATAATGATTGGCCCACAGTCGCCCTGCTGGCTTTGTGCCTAAAATAGGACTAAAATTCACAGCCTCCTGGTTTCAAGCTATAGCAAACTGACTTCTCATCCAAGAAGTTTCTTCAGCTCTGACTGGATGGTGGGGAATGGAAGAATTTATATTCCTTGCAGACAGCTGGTTATTTGCATTCTTTTTAGAGAGTCATTGAGGCCACATGGAGGTTTGTCTATGACCTCGGGGTCACCTGAGTAGTGCAAATGGGTGTGGAATCTATGGGCAATAGTTGGAAAGTCTCATTTGTGCCCATACATGTTGCCTTGATGAATCTTAGTTATTGCTTGGCAGTTTAATTCCACTGCATTTTCTGGAAAGAATATTAGTGGAAGCAACCTTAAAACCACTTAGACTCAGGTACAGGTTTCATCTCACTTTTTTTCACAACCAGGATCATTACACAGAGACTAAATGTGACTAAAATGTTACCTGCTAATATATAAAACTTCTTTTGCATAGCGATAGATTTGCAATTTTTAATTGTAACATTATTTACTGTGATCGCCAGGCTGAAAGCATCCAGATATAGTTTAATCATCACCTTATACTTTAAGGCTTGACAATAACACAATCTATAAACCATTTGATGCTGAGATAAAATATAAGGACATTGTTATTTTCTAATTATGAACGTGAAATCACTTCCTGCTCCCTCCAGCCTAAGTCGTTTGTCAATGCCTAATTTATTTCTATTAAAAGAGCAAAAGAAAAAAGTTACAAGAGATTCCAGACTCGTCCCCAAAGTCAAACAAGTATAAAGGTTGCAGACTACAGTTAAATGTCATTTTATTGTCATTTTATATTGCAAATTGTAATGACATTTTCTTTCATGTATTCTGCATAAATTGTCCAGTGATTCTTTTTTTTCTGTCTCACTCTTCCCTTTTATTTTATTTTTTCAAAATGATATTTCTGAACATAACTAAGTGAAGTTTAATATTCTAATTTAGCACAACTAATGTCTGGAGCAGCTAGCAGTTTGTAAATGCCACATCCAATAACCCAAAGTGTTAACCAATTATTGGCCAAGTTTGTGCTTTCCATTATTATGATTTAAAAACCAATAGGCAGGGATCACACAATATAGCAAACCAAACGCAAACCAATATCTTTATAGTTTAGCTATAAAGTTAAGTTGACACACAAAACACTGAAATATTTATT
Source organism: Natrix helvetica (assembly GCF_964273705.1). Classification (NCBI taxonomy): domain Eukaryota; kingdom Metazoa; phylum Chordata; class Lepidosauria; order Squamata; family Natricidae; genus Natrix; species Natrix helvetica. The sequence continues at coordinate 100,388,508 of NC_138548.1, forward strand.
TTACCTGCTATCATTCTCTTGTTCATAAGTAGTTACCACAATTATTGAGGCCCATTCAACCTGTTATTATATTATTCTGTTCTATTTACTAATAACCATAATAGTAATAATATCCGAAAGGAATTTTGGATTTTCCTCTTAGAAATATAAGTTTTCTCTCAGGAGTGGACCAAAGAGATTATAGAGGACTGGAACATCAGATGCTTTACTGAGTTTCTTCCATTTAGACTTCCCAATTATAGGAAGAGGTACTAAAAATACTAAGAATATGAAAATCAGCAAAGAATACTCGTCCTGTTTAAGCAAAATATCAGGCTTTGTTAAGACTGACAGGAAGAGTCATCCTAGACATCCTAGAGTATTACGAGGCGCATTCAGAAAAGCAAATGGTGCTGGTTTTCCTTGACACACAAAAAGCATTTGATAATGTAATTTGAAAATTTATAATAACACAATTAGATAGGATGAAATTTGGAGAAAAATTTACAAAAATGATAGAAAAACTTTATAACAGTCAGACAGCCAATGTTCTGATGAATGGAGAACTAACAGAGAAGATCAAAATAAAAAAGGGAGTTAGACAGGGATGCCCCCTCTCTCCTTTACTGTTTATATTAACTCTGGAAACATTATTAAATGAAATTAGGAAGGACCAGGGAATAAAAGGTTTAAGACTAAGGTGACATTGGTAAAGCGGGACACCATTGACCGGTGTGTGTGTGTGTGTGTGTGTGTGGATGGTTCTTGATTAAAAATTTGGTCTATATCCTTGCACCCCTAACCCTTTAGGGAAAAAAAACTCCCAGAATTCCTCCTCCAGTCATGTTGGCTCAGGAACTCTGGCATTGAAGTGTGCAAGTCTTAAAGCTGTCAAGTTACAAGATCCCTGCACCCCTAACCCTTTAGGGAAAAAACCCAGGGGTCTTCAAACCTGACAGCTTTAAGACTTGTGGACTTCAACTCCCAGAATTCCTCCTCCAGTCATGTTGCGGCGACATCATCTGCGTGGATCTGCTCCATCTTCGGGTTTTTTCACCTGGGGCAGGTCTGCCGCTGAAGATGCCGACGAGCCCCTGCCACCACCAGAATAACTGCTGCCTCCTCCTCCTCCAACAGCACCACCACATTTGCTGCCCGGCGCTGCAGCTGAGGTGAAGCTGCCAAAGCTCCCGCTGATGCCTCCACCCATGGCAACGGTGGCGGTGCCACCTCCTCCGCTCGGAGCACCTGAGCTGGGTCCCGCGTTACCCCTGCCGCCTCCGACGTGCTTTTGAGAAGCCATGAGGCATTTTTTTCAAAAGCACGGCAGAGGAGGGGGGGGCAGGGGTAACGCGGGGCCCAGCTCAGGTGCTCAGGTGCTTCACCTCAGCCGCAGCGCCGGGCAGCAAATGTGGTGCTGTTGGAGGAGGAGGAGGAGGAGGAGGCGGCAGCAGCAGTTATTCTAGTGGCGGCGGGGGCTTTGGGGGTTCACTTCAGCCGCAGTGCCAGGTGCAAGTGGCTAGGACAGGCTGCCCACAAAGGACCTCCCCAGGCTTGCTTTGCTGAACATGGGGCAATTGACAATAGTTTGAGCGGGTGCGGCCGGCGCAAACTACCGTCAGTTGCCTCGCGCTCATCAAAACAAGTCCGGGGAGGTCCTTTGCGGGTGGCCAGTTCTAGCCACCTGCAAAGGACTTCCCCTGCTTCCAGAGCCTGTGACAGTAGAAATCACTGCGTGGCAGTTGCAAACTGCTGCGCGGTGTTTTCTTGCCACATGCGCAGCCACGCACCTTACCAAAATCGGGACATTTTTAAAACAACACAGGACGCGGGACAAATTATTAAAAATCGGGACTGTCCTGCCAAAAGTGGGACGTCTGGTCACCTTATTTAAAACTCAAAAATGAAGAATATAAGATCCAAGCCTATGCCGATGACTTAGTGTTTGTTCTAGAAGATCCATTAGAATCCAGTCTGAAATTAATTCAAAAATTAGAATATGGCGAAGTGGCAGGATTAAAAATCAATAAAAGCAAAACCAAAATGATAACCAAGAATATGACAAAAAAAGCAAGAAGAGGAACTGGAATTAGCAACCAAAATGCAAATATTTAACAAAGTGAAATACTTGGGGATCTGAGTGTCAGCAAAATGTTCTACAATTAAATACGATAATTACAATAAACTAGTGACACAAATAAAGAAAGATTTAAAGATTCAGCTATCACTAATGGGACGCATAGCCACAATTAAAATGAATATTTTACCAAGAATTTTATTTTTGTTGCAAGCCGCACCTATCAATCTGGGTAAAACTTTCTTTCAAGACTTAAACAAAATAACTGCTAGGTTCATCTGCCAAGGACGAAAAGCGAGGATCAAACTAAAGTCAATGCAAGACAGCAAGGAGAGGGGAGCTTTAGCATTACCAAATTAGGAATTATATACGTTAGCAGTAACAATAACATGGGTGAAGGATTGGATAGAGCTAAAGAATAAAAGAATTCTGACCTTAGAAGGCCATGATTTGCAAGCAGGTTGGCACACAATCCTATGGGATGATAAAAATAAAACACACAAAGACTTTCAAAAACATCTAATTAGAAAAGCGCTATTGCAAAACTGGCTCAAAATTTTAAAAATCCATTATGTGAAAATCCCGAACTGGTTATCCCTGACCGAAAGGATGATCCATCCAAATGTTATAGATATGAACAAAATGCTAAGATACAGAGACTTAATTAACAGACATGGAAATTTAAAAACAATTGAAGAATTGGCAGGACAAAACATGAAAGTTGATTGGCTAACCTACTTGCAGATCAAAACTAAACACAATAATGATACTAAATTATATGGCATCAAAATGGAACCACACGAGTTGGATAAAATAATTCAAAGCTCAGATAGAAAGATGATAGGGAGAATATATAAATTTCTCCTGAAATATAAACTGGAAGAAGAAATCGTGAAAGAACAAATGATAAAATGGGCACAGAACTTTGGCTATAATATTGAATTAGAGAAATGGGAAACATTTTGGGGAACAAACTTAAAAATGACACTATCGGTTGCATACAGGAAAACCAGTACAAAATGTTTTATAGATTGCACCTGGCACCAACAAGGTTAGCTAAAATCTAGCAAAAACCTCCCCAAAATGTTGGAAATGTGAATCAATACACAGAACATATTACCACTTATGGTGGACTTGTGAGAAGGCTAAAAATTTTTGGAAAAGGATCAAAAATTGGCTAGAGGCAATAACAGGAGTCAAAATAGATTGGAAACCCATTTTTTTAAACTAGGAATAATGACTGCAAAATATAAAAAAGAAATCCAGTATTTAATTTTACATATAATTATGGCGTTGAGGATTGCCTTTGCTCAAAAATGGAAAAACAAATTAATTCCAAGCGGAGATGAAATAATAAGAAAGGTGATGGACTGTGCCAAAATGGATAAATTAACAAAAGAAATCCAGGGAAAAGAAGAAACAGAATACTACCAGATATGGGATAAATGGTATAGGTGGATGATGGAAAGAAACAAGGATCAATGAAGGAAGCCAATAAAGCCCAAAAATAGTAGTTAAGGAGAATTAACACATATATATGCATCCAAGAGGTTTAAATTTATTTGAGGTAATCAGCCACTATAGCAGACAGATGAGTAAAATAAGAGGGTTAAGAATGGTGAAATGCAAATGAAATATACTAGAATGATGATCAAGTATACTAGAAGAGGAAATAATATAAGGAGAAGGGTATCTATTGGCAATTGCTATTAGAAAGAACAGGAAGTTCCTGTTCGTATCGTGTTGTGTAAATGTGGTGTACGTCTAAGTTTTTTGTGTGTGAATTTTGCATGTTTGTAAATAAATAAATAAAAATTTAAAAAAAGACTGACAGGAAAAGAACGGGAGAGACTTTCAAGGCCACAGATGACAACGTATTCCAGGTGAAAATTCCTTGTCCTCTTGTTAAGATGGCGTAAGGTTATGCTTTTTTGAGAAAATTCAGAAACAATAAGACACTTTTTTCTAATCTGAAATTGCATATGTAATGCATGCAGAAAATATTCAGACCCCCTTCACTTTTGCCAATTTTGTTATGCTGCAGCCTGATTCTACAGTTGTTCAAATTCTTTTTCTTTCATTATTCTACACTCAATACTCCCATAATGACAAAGTGAAGACAGAAATTCAGAAATGTCTGTAAATTTATTGCACTGTACAGTATAGGTTTCTCAGTACAGGTTTGTATATGGGTACAGTCATAATATCAAGATGACCAGAGTGGGTTGACATAAATGTTGCCCATTTTCATGTGCATTGCACAAAAGAAACAGAGCTGTCATCACCTTATCGACTTCTTATGGTTGCTGTCTTTACAGTTTTGACCATATCCAACCAACAGACCTGAAGTTTCTCCTTCCCATTTCATAGCAAGGTAAGCTGTGATAGAACAATGGCCATTGTTCCCTCTCAGGGGAAAGTAACGTGACTCTATGGAAATTTTAAATCAGATTTCTATATGCTCTTTTAACATGGCCAGTAGTGAGGGATATAGGCCCTATAGTCCAGCACTAGAGGTCTATCAATCCTGTTCTATGGCCTCAGAAGCAAAATAGAAACCAGGTCTTTCCTATCTTGGTCAGCTATCCAATACTCCAGCATAGTGAACCAGTGCACTGAGTGCAGCTAATCAATTATATGAATATTGTAGCTCCATCAAACTAAACGCTAAATAAGCATTAAGCAAATCTCTAATAAGGTATTTATTTATCTGTTTGTTTTTTTATCTTCCCAAAAATGCAACAAAAAAGGATGATCAAGCATCTTGTAAAATATTAATTATAGCTGTGTTTGACTTCTTACTTCACATTATGCAAGAAATGCAAACTATTTTGTCCATAGCTTAGTGAAGGAAAAAATTAAATTTCAGGAAACATTTAGAATCTCTTCTGTCTCTGTCTTTCTCCTGATTTGCCCTTTTAACATAGTGATCTATAATCTAGAGACTATATATAGAAGTGTTTGCCATTTTCAATTTAATTAAACCACAAGCCTCTGTTTCATTCAAAGAGTCACTGAGAAGGTCACAGACTTTAATTTAAATGATAAAAGTTGGAAACTTCTAATATTTTGCGACTAGAATGTGTTTATAGATCTAAGAAAGTTCCACTGGTTTCAAAAGATGAAATCAAGGTCAAATGACTTTTCACATATAGTGAAATTTTTCAAGAGGAAACTGGACTTTCTTGTTTCTCTTTGAAGATATTTTGCTTCTTATCCCAAAAGTTTCTTCAGCTCTGACTGGATGGTGGGAAATGAAAGGATTTATATTCCTTGCAGACAAGCTAGTCATTTGCATTCTTTCTGTCTGCAAAGAATATAAATCCACCCATTCCCCACCATCCAGTCCAGAGTTGAAGAAATTTCTTGGATGAATAGAATAGAATAGAATAGAATAGAATAGAATAGAATAGAATAGAATAGAATAGAATAGAATAGAATAGAATAGAAAAATAGAGTTGGAAGGGACCTTGAAGGTCTTCTAGTCCAACCCCTGCCTAGACAGGAAACCCTATACTATTTCAGACAAATGGTTATCAAATCTCTTCTTAAAAGCTTCCAGTGTTGGAACATTCACAACTTCTGAAGCAAGTTGTTCCACTGATTAATTGTTCTGTCAGGAAATTTGTCCTCAGTTCTAAGTTGCTTCTCTCCTTGATTAGTTCCCATCTATTACTTCTTGTTCTACCCTCAGATGCTTTGGAGAATAGTTTGACTCCCTCTTCTTTGTGGCAACCTCTGAGATATTGGAACACTGCTATCATGTCTTCCCTAGTCTTTCTTTCTATTAAACTAGACATACCCAGTTCCAGCAACCGTTCTTCATATGTTTTAGCCTCCAGTCCCCTAATCATCTTTGTTGCTTTTCTCTGCACTCGTTCTAGAGTCTTTTTTACATCGTGGCGACCAAAACTGAATGCAGTATTCCAAGTGTGGCCTCACCAAGGCATTATAAAGTGGTATTAACACTTCACATGATCTTGATTCTATCCCTATGTTGATGCAGCCTAGAACTGTGGTGGCTTTTTTGGCAGCTACTGCACACTGCTGGCTCATATTTAAATGGTTGTGCACTAGGATTCCAAGACCCGTCTCACAGGTACTACTATTGAGCAAGGTACCAGATATACTGTACCTGTGCATTTTGTTTTTCTTGCCCAAATGTAGAACCTTACTTTTTTCACCATTGAATTTCATTTTGTTAGATAGTGCCCAATGTTCAAGTTTGTCAAGATCCTTCTATATCTTAAGCCTATCTTCTGGAGTGTTGGCTATTCCTGCCAGCTTGGTGTCATCTGCAAATTTGATAAGTTCCTCATTTATCTCATCCAAATCATTGATGAAGAGGCCGGGCCTAAAACAGAGCCTTGGGGTACTCCACTGCATACCCCTCTCCAGGTAGATGCAGTTCCATTGAGGACTACAAGTTGAATGTGGTTGGTCAGCCAGTTATCAATCCATCTCATAGTGATGCTATCTAACACACATTTTTCTACTTTATGGTCTACTTTATCAAATGCCTTACTGAAGTAAATTATATTGACGGATGAGAAGTGAAACGTCTTCAAAGACAAATAAGAAAGTCCAGTTTCTTCTTGAAAAAGCACCTTTGGGACATCCATAACCTGGATGACTGTGAATCTCTATAGACACTTAGTGGAAGTTTTATATAAGCTGTTCAATATCTAGCCTCTGTGCTTTTCTTCTATCCAATAGTCAAATTACAGATTAGAAAGACATCCTGGCTATAGAAGGCATTTGTGTCTTTAGGTTTAATAGGATTTATCACTTATGTATTGCAGAAGTCTCTAGAAATCCAAATTTGAAGAGCAAAATGTGATTCGGGGCATGTATAGGCATCCATATACCACCTGTTAAGTACAACTTAAATGCATATTTTTGAGGATTCTAAGTCAGCGATGGAGAACTGTCATACACATCTAGAAAAAGATACTAATCCATTAGTTTGGATACCATTCAGCTTGCAGATCACAAGGTTGCTTAGAGAAAGGAGGGGCACTCTCTGTTTATCCAATACTTTCCCCTGCTGGCTGATTAAACTGGCAAGGACAGGATTAACATCCTTTATTTAGGAAAACACAGGGATGGACAAAATAATGGTTACCAGCTTTACACTGATAGACATAATCAGGCAATCAAACCTCTACCCTTGTTGAATGCATTGCTTGCATATAAGAAGGGCCAGGGCTCTGATTACTCAGTTGTGCCTGCCACTGTGAAGCTGATAACCATTTCTGCCAAATGTCCATGGAAAGTTTATAAGTGTCTTCTCATGGGAGAGATGTGCCAGTGCCTCTTGAAGGAAGACAATAATCAGGTATTAACTGAAGAACTTTTGCACGACTCAGAAGATTTCTTCGATTATTGAAGAGGCTCAAATGTAGGTAATCCACATTTAGGGACTATCTCAGACAGTGACCACAGTTGTGATGGAGATGAAAAAGAAACTGTGACAAATTATTGCATTGATGATAGGATAAAATAAAGAAAAAACTAAAGAAAGATCATAAGCACAGTTTACGTAGGTCTGTAAAGCAAAGAAAAGCTAAAGAAAGATTGTAAGCACAGTTGCAGTTTTACTTAGTGTTTCACTTAACAACTGAGTTGTCCATCCCAATTGGAGTTGCTAACCAAGATCTGTATTCAATTTCTAGAAGGGATTATTAAGAAGGTTTTAAACACATCTGAATAATACTGATTTCTGGATCCATTTCAACTGAAGTTTTGTCCAGGATATGTAATTAAATTGGTTGTCTTGCTAGATTATTTATGTCAGATTAGGAGAATGAAGGCACACATGTTCTCATGGACTTTCTGGTTACATCTGAAATCAATTATGGTACTGACAGATGACAATGCCTTGAATGCACTGTTTTATAATAATCTTTTTCTTGGATAGTGCTGGGGATCTAGGACATTTGACAGTTCTGAATATAACCCAAGAATGAATGATCATTTAATAACCAACTTGCTGGCCACAATTTGGACTCATAATTTGCTAAGCATTCTATTGCCACAGTCACTAAGCAAAAATTCACATATTATTTTTGCTATATTTGGAGAACTGTGCTGAGAATTCTAACAATTATTTGTGTTAGATAATTGAATGTGCTGTGTAATTAAAACTAATAACTTTATTTTCTATCTATCTCCTAATGGAACTTCAATAGTGGGGGTTCTTGTTAGGATTCACACCCAAAAATCTGCAGCTCTCAACTGCAGGAGCATTACCACCAGTGGCTCTGAGTAAACTCAGATCTCACCATGTAATCTAAAACAGCGGTCACCAACTGGTAGTCCATGAGAAAATTTTGGCGGTCCGCAGAAAAAATATTTGCATTTTTTATACTGCACTAAATCAGGGGTCCTCAATCAGGTGACAAGCAACAGGGAGAAAGCAGAACTATTTAACTCATGTTTTGCATCTGTCTTTACACAAGGGATAAAACAGTCCAACCTATCAAAAACAGCACCACAAAAATCAGATTAGGAACACAAGTTGAAATAGGGAAGAAAATGGTAAGTGAGCACCTGTCTACCCTAGACGAGTTCAAATCACCAGGACCGGATGGATTACACCCCAGGGTTCTGAAGGAACTGGCAGACAAAATATCAGAACCACTGAACTATATCTTTCAGAGATTCTGGAGCACCGGGGAACTACCAGAGGAGTGGAAAAGAGCTGATGTAGTTCCCATCTTCAAAAAAGGGAAAAAAACAGATCCAGGAAACTACAGACCTATCAGCCTGACCTCAATACCAGGAAAAATTCTGGAAAAGATAATCAAGCAACGAATTAGCATACACCTAGAAGCAAACAATGTAATAGCCAAAAGCCAACATGGGTTTGTCAAAAACAGATCATGCCAGACTAATCTTATTGCATTCTTTGACAAAGTGACAAAATTAGTGGACCAGAGGAATGCCATCGATATAGTTTATTTGGACTTCAGTAAGGCATTTGATAAGGTAGACCATAACCTACTACTAGATAAAGTAGAAGAATGTGGGTTGGACAGCATCACCACCAGATGGATTCGTAACTGGCTGATCAACCGCACTCAACATGTAGTCCTCAATGGAACTCCATCTACATGGAGGGAGGTATGCAGTGGAGTACCCCAAGGCTCTGTTTTGAGCCCAGTACTCTTCAACATCTTCATCAATGATTTGGATGAGGGAATAAATGGGGAACTCATCAAATTTGCAGATGACACCAAGCTGGCAGGAATAGCTAACACTCCTGAAGATAGGCTAAAGATACAGAAGGATCTTGACAAACTTGAACATTGGGCACTATCTAACAAAATGAAATTCAATGGTGAAAAGAGTAAGGTTCTACATTTAGGCAACAAAAACGAAATGCACAGGTACAGTATAGGTGGTACCTTGCTCAACAGAAGTAACTGTGAAAGGGATCTTGGAGTCCTAGTGGACAACCATTTAAATATTAGCCAGCAGTGTGCAGCAGCTGCCAAAAAAGCCAACACAGTTCTAGGCTGCATCAACAGAGGAATAGAATCAAGATCACGTGAAATGTTAATACCTCTTTATAATGCCTTGGTAAGGCCACGCTTGGAATACTGCATTCAGTTTTGGTCACCACGATGTAGAAAAGATGTGGAGACTCTAGAAAGAGTGCAGAGAAGAGCAACAAAGATGATTAGGGGACTGGAGTCTAAAACATATGAAGAACGGTTGCAGGAACTGGGTATGTCTAGTTTAATAGAAAGAAGGACTAAGGGAGACATGATAGCAGTGTTCCAATATCTCAGGGGTTGCCACAAAGAAGAGGGAGTCAAACTATTTTCCTAGGCACCTGAGGGTAGAACAAGAAGCAATGGGTGGAAACTAATCAAGGAGAGAAGCAACTTAGAACTGAGGAGAAACTTCCTGACAGTTAGAACAATTAATCAGTGGAAGCTCCAGAAGTTGTGAATGTCCCAACACTGGAAGTCTTTAAGAAGATGTTGGATAGCCATTTGTCTGAAACAGTATAGGGTTTCCTGCCTAGGCAGGGGGTTGGACTAGAAGACCTCCAAGGTCCCTTCCAACTCTACTATTGTATTATTATAAACTATGCCCCTGGGCTGGGTACCTGCAATGAACATTTGCATTGCTGCAGAGAGTCTCCCCCTTCTGGGTCTTTTTGTGTGTGTTGGAGTGGGAGGCAGAAATTTTGACTTGTGGTCTGCTTCAGCCTCCTAGTGCAGGGCTTTGGGTGAAGGCTGGAAGGAAGGGCCACTGGTGGTGAAGAGCCGGAGGGCCATGATCCAGTGGGACTGCATCGTGGCCTGGAACTGGTTGACTATCTCAGCCCACTAAGCCTCCAGGTGCCGGTACCTGGCCTTGTATCCCACAGGTCTTCCCTCTTCTTGGAAAGCTTCTGCTCGTAGTCCTCAATGAGGTGCTTCTGCTGAGCCTCCTTCTCAGTCAGATCCAATTTGAACTGAGCCCACTGTTTTGCCAACTTTTCTCATGGTGGCTGCTTAGCTCCAACAACTGCTTCCTGTTGGGGCCCTTAGGATCCTGGGCAAGGAGGTGAGGAGGGGCAAGTAGAGGCCGGCGAGGCGTCCCTCGATATGAGATATCAAGTTGGCCATACTTGCCCAGTCACATGACCGCATAGCCACGCCCCACCCAGCTGGTCATTAGGCAGATCATATTAGTGGTCCGCGGGATTTAAAATTATGAATTTAGTAGTTCCTGAGGTCTGAAAGATTGGTGACCCCTGATCTAGAAGCCTATCATTTCCTAGCTAAATGTTCCACATGGAAGAAGGTCCATGACTGTTCTTAATCTGGTTCTGAACTACTCTGTCCTTTTAATAATATTTGATGATCAGGGACTATGGGACAGAGCCATGACATCTTTTTATGCAGGGCATTTTTTTAAAAAAACTTCTTTAGGAGTTAAAGATAATCTGAAGGTTTATAACTTTTTTTTAATTATTCCGGAGGGTTAAAGAGAATTTAAAACCTTGGATCCTTTTGAATTCTCAGGTTCTGAATGTTAGTGATGAAAACTCTGGAGTGCCTTAAGCTGCTTACGGGCAATATGTTTTCCCTTTCCTATGACTTAAATGCTTGGAATTCTTTTTTCAAGCAACACATTTTCGCGTTTTGTATGTACATTCCAGGGCAACCAGCATGGGCCGACTTTGCACATCGCCTAAAATGCCATCAGTTGTACAATTACAGTCTGAAGCCCAATTAATAAGAGCTTGCAAGTCCTGCTGACAAGATATAATTAAGGAAATGAAGAATGTGTATGTAGATTTCGCCTGCATCCTCAACTATCAATTAAATCATTACCCTCTAAATGTGTTCTTGGACTACAAAGTGTTCTGTGAGTCAGTAATTCCTGAAGCTACCAGAAGTCTGTTTTGAGATGGTTTTGAATTGAAATCACTGAGTTTATTGAATGCATTAAGGTAAATTACATTACAGCTATAGAAATGAGGGCTCGGGGGGACACTTACAGTTTTTTTCATGACTAATAGTTCTTACTTCACCGTCTTTACTGGTCTAGGTTCAGTTTAATAATGGAGGGCTTGTTGGAAAAATATGTAGTTGTGGTTCTGTAACTTGGTAGATCACTCTTCCTTTTTTAAAGAAATGATCATTTTAAAATATATTTATTAAATTTCCAAATCAAACAAAATGGAAAGGGAATAATAGGACAATAGCAATAGCTACACCACTCCACACAGCACTCCACACAGCACTCTCTAAGAAGATTACAAACGTCAGCATATTACCCCCAACAATCTGGGCCCTCATTTTACCGACCTTGGAAGAATGGAAGGCTGAGTCAACTTTGGTCAGAATTGAATTCCAGGCAATCAGCAGAATTAGCCTGCAATACTGCATTCTAACCACTGTGCCATCCTGGCTACTAAAGTGAACTAACCAAGTTAAAAAATAAACAAAAAAATACATCAAATAGATATATAACAATAATTGCCTCTGACTTTTCCAGTAAAGAGACAATAATATAATGCAACAATCTCTAAATTTAAATGAATAGTACCAGTATTTAAAATACCACATTCTAGAAAAACAATATTCATAATGTATTCTTGTCAGAAAGTCAATGTAACATATAATATGTTGTAAATTAGGAATAATCATATAATTATGTCCACAATATTTATCTTGTTAAATCAAATCTTATCCTCAAAACCCAAAGTCAAAAATTGATTTTTCTCTTTGTCCTATAAGATATCTAAGAGCGGTCTCCAAGTCACAAGAAATTTAATTAAATGATTATCTCTAATCATGGCAGTCAATTTCACCAGTCAATTTCACCATTTCCTTCTAATATGGATCTTTCACCATGGGAGAGTCTAATTGGACAGATTGTTTTTCCCCAGTTCAGTTGTACCTTCTTCGTAAAAGAACAGAATGCTTTTTACCTCAAGCAAAAGAAGAGGCTGGAAGAATCTGATTCAGTATATAAGTAAGGACTATGCTTCATTCATAGATGCAGACAATCTGGCTTTAGGATTACCAACAGCAAATGTCAGAATTTGCAGCCTGTTCATTCACAACACTGGCCAAATTAACTTTCACTGAGGTTAGTTATTTCATAAAATATACACACAAAATTGATCCAATTGAGCTATTAGGTTTGCATTTGCAAAATGCAGAAAGCAAACTCAATACATAGGTAGTCCTCAAGTTACGATCATAATTGAACCCCAGCAAAAATGTCATAAATTAGTCATGAGACCTTGGATACTACAAATGGCCATAAATGTTGAAGAGTTGCCAAGGACCCAAAATGCCTTCATGTGACATTGGAAGGGGGTGGGGGGGACAGAAGTCAGAACTTCAAAACTTTTCCATTGTAATTTGGAACAGTCACTAAGCAAATAGTTATAATTTGAGGACTACCTATATTATATTGAATCAACAGCTTTGAAAAATGTGGGGAATTGTTTTGACTGAAAAATTAATATAACAAAATTTTTTACATGGAATGATAAATTTATTGAAATCTGGTGACTACTTTTCTTAACTTACAGATCTAGACAAATGCCACTCTGGATAGTAATATTGAATATGACTTTTAAATGTGTTTATTTTTTTCTTCAGACCATATATACACTTAATTATCTGTAAATGCATACAGGCATTTATATTTTTACTTCTTCTTTTATTTTGGTTTTGTCCCTAATTTGTTTTTATTTTTAATTCTGTAATTACGATTTGGGTTTTGTTTTGAAGTTTCATCTGTCAAAGTACATGAAAAGGAAAAAGAGCTTTTTCAGAAATGCAGATATTAGTCAAAAGCAAATGGAAGCAGGGAATCAACAATTTCAAATCTGTTGGGAAAGCTAGAGAATATTTAAAGCAACCACATCAGAAGCAGAGGGGAAATGGGGCCCATAATTCAGAAAGGATAGAGGTAAACACAAAAGGTTTTCAGCTCATGGTAAAGTTAGATGGCCGCATAAAGTTGCTATTCTCCAGTCCCTGAGTGGACAGAAAAATGTGCAGGTTTAGTATTATAAGGGCAGCTATCTCTGCAGAAGCTTTGACTTCAGTTCTTCACATGTTCTTGAAGGACTTGTCATATAAAAATTGTTACCGGGGCACTGATGCAATTAGGAGAGGTGAGAGTCAGCCTTTTGTAAGTGAGAAAGATCTTGCTTTAGTGATTTCTGTGTTTATTGGGTTAGATCAAGCCATTAAAAAAGAGCAAAGTCTTCCATGAGGTATTGGAAGTCATGCTGAAATGTGAAGAGAACTACACACAGGGCCAAAAAGAAAAAGAAAGAAAGAAAATGAAACGTATCTTAGGAAATAATCACTTAGTTGAGTTGGGCGGATCTAGAAATGGAATGAATAAATAGAAATAAGGGATTTAGGGAACCAATTTCTAAGGCACAAAAGAGCAAAGAAGCACAGTGTGCAGAAGCTAATATAGCTTGTAAAGCCTTTTTCAGGGGCAATCAACTGTTAAACATGGTCTGAGTTCCAGTATTACAACCAATATTAATTCCTACTTGTGCCATGTCAAATTCCTGGGGAGCCTCAGCCAAGTCTGAGCCCACTGAAGGGAACCTGAAGAGTTCTTTGACCTATTGCATATTGTTGGTATTTAGAAAGAGCATGTGCAGACATTCATATTAGTGCAAGATTGCAGAGTGAAATTACAGATGGGCATTCTGTAAACAGAATGCTCATTGGAGCATTGATATCTAAGAACCGTAGTTTAGGTATGGGATGGATTGAAAGACTGAGAATTGGATTGAAAGACTGAGAGTCATTGATGTAGATTGCAATGTATTTCTGCTAATAGGGAATATTTAAGTTTTTCTGTTTTTTAATTACTGCCTCTAATAGAAAAGTTATGTTACTATTGAGTTATGGAGTCAAGCCAGGATGATGTCAGCAGACTTGGAAATATACTGCAATCTCTAACATTGCTAAAAAGCTGAGGTTCACAACCTAACAGAAAGAAACGAGGAATAGACATGCTTTGTGGACATCAAAAACCAACTATGGGTTGGAAACAGAAAATGGGCTGGATAGAAAAGAGTAGAATAGAAACTCCTTAGAACTGAATGCATGGCTGGCTAAAACCTTATACAAGGAAACATTTTATTGAAAGTCATTTTTATCAATCACCCTTGTATTTAATACAATAAAATAGCAGATTTGGAAGGGACCTTGGAGGTCTTCTAGTCCAACCCCCTGCCTAGGCAGGAAACCCTATACCGTTTCAGACAAAACACCAATCCAACATCTTCTTAAAGACTTCCAGTGTTGGGGCATTCACAACTTCTGGAGGCAAGCTGTTCCACTGATTAATTGGTCTAACTGTCAGGAAGTTTCTCCTCAGTTCTAAGTTGCTTCTCTCCTTGATTAGTTTCCACCCATTGCTTCTTGTTCTACCCTCAGGTGCCTTGGAAAATAGTTTGACTCCCTCTACTTTGTGGCAACCCCTGAGATATTGGAACACTACTATCATGTCTCCCCTAGTCCTTCTTTCTATTAAACTAGACATACCCAGTTCCTGCAACCGTTCTTCATATGTTTTAATCTCCAGTCCCCTAATCATCTTTGTTGCTCTTCTCTGCACTCTTTCTAGAGTCTCCACATCTTTTCTACATCGTGGTGACCAAAACTGAATGCAGTATTCCAAGTGTGGCCTTACCAAGGCATTATAAAGTGGTATTAACACTTCACATCATCTTGATTCTATCCCTCTGTTGATGCAGCCTAGAACTGTGTTGGCTTTTTAGGCAGCTGCTGCACACTGCTGGCTCATATTTAAATGGTTGTCCACTAGGACTCCAAGATCCCTTTCACAGTTACTACTGTTGAGCAAGGTACCACCTATACTGTACCTGTGCATTTCATTTTTGTTGCCTAAATGTAGAACCTTACTCTTTTCACCATTGAATTTCATTTTATTAGATAGTGCCCAATGTTCAAGTTTGTCAAGATCCTTCTGTATCTTAAGCCTATCTTCTGGAGTGTTGGCTATTCCTGCCAGCTTGGTGTCATCTGCAAATTTGATGAGTTCCCCATTTATTCCCTCATCCAAATCATTGATGAAGATGTTGAAGAGTACTGGGCTCAAAACAGAGCCTTGGGGTACTCCACTGCATACCTCCCTCCATGTAGATGGAGTTCCATTGAGGACTACATGTTGAGTGCGGTTGATCAGCCAGTTACGAATCCATCTGGTGGTGATGCTGTCCAACCCACATTCTTCTACTTTGTCTAGTAGTAGGTTATGGTCTACCTTATCAAATGCCTTACTGAAGTCCAAATAAACTATATCGATGGCATTCCTCTGGTCCACTAATTTTGTCACTTTGTCAAAGAATGCAAAGTGACAAAATTAGTGGACCAGAGGAATGCCATCAATATAGTTTACTTGGACTTCAGTATTTATTCCACAAAGAACCAGATACAGACTCTGGCATCAATGAATGGAGATTGGACATTGGTGGATAAAGATGATCATTTGAAACTTGGATGTTCATTGTAGCCTCTGAATAAACAAGATGAATTTTTATGATTAATGAATAGAATATTCCTTCTGAAGACCACTGAGAACTCATAAGTCTAACATCTCTGATTTAGATATTTATTAAATGCACTCTATTTTTATTGTTTCTTTATATTTTTATTATTTAAAGTTTCAGATATCATGCAGCCAAAGAATTTTGTTTGAGATAGCAACAGCAATTCTGGAGCATAAGTAACATTGGCCAAGCTTAATGGCTAGTGAAAACCTGCTCACACAACATGGAATATTGCTCCCATAATATTGCTTCTGACTCTTACCCACACAGTTTTACCTTAGATCCACAAACAGACAGCAAAGAACGTTAAAGAAGAGAGAAGAAAAAATAAAAGTCCATAAGAAACCCATCCGTTGCATTTAGTGAACTGCACCAGTGGTGGGTTTCAAAAAATTTTAGAACCTCTTCTGTAGGTATGGTCTGCTTTGTAGGAGTGGCTTGGCAGTCATGTGACTGGGTGGGCATGGCCAACTTGTAAAATGTGGTGAAACTCACTTAACAACGCTCTTGCTTAGCAGCCAAAATGTTGGCTCGGAAACTCTGGCATTTGAAGCACACAAGTCTTAAAGCTGTCAAGTTACAAGACTCTTGCACCCCTAACCCTTTAGAAAAAAAACCAGGGGTGTTCAAAGTTGACAGCTTTAAGACTTGTGGACTTCAACTACCAGAATTCTTCGTCTTGCTCTTCATCTTGATGATGTGTGGACGGGCAGGGGGAGGGAGCTGGAACCGGTTCTAAACGGCACTGTAGATTTGTGGAACCTCTTCTATAGAAGAGGTTAGAACTGGCAGGAACCCACCCCTGAACTGCACATACCACAACTATGGTAATATTAGCTATGCTTACCCAAGGGCAGAACTGACACTTCTGGGACCATCTAGAACCCTGATGGCGAACCTATGGCACGAGTGCCAGAGGTGGCACGCAGAGCCCTCTCTGTGGGCATGCACACCATGGCCAGCTGCTTTTCTGGTTTTGGAGTGAACATGCATGCTGGCCAGCTGGTCTTCGCGTGTGCCGGAAATCCAAAGACCAGCTGGCCGGCAAGCATGCACACACATGTGCACCGGCCACCTGGTCTTTGAGTTTTTGGCACTCCAGTACACGTGAAAACCATCTGGCTGGCGTGCATGTGTGTGCCGGAAACCAGAAGACCAGGTGACGGGTGTTGCATGCGCATGCATTCCGGTTTGGGGACTCTGTGCCAAAAAGGTTCGCCATCACTGATCTAGAGCCAAAGTTCACTGAAACCAAGGGCATGTCACTCAGCCAAGTGGAAGCCATCATCCTCTGACTGGCAGGCAAAAAGTGGGAGTCAAATGTAAGCAAATGACACCACCACCTAAATGTAACCCTCCCCTCTCTTTGTATTCAGCTGTGCCTAGAGGAATAAAAAAAATGATTCTCCAGCAGACTGTTGCCACTCCTGTGAAGCTCTGAGAGAATACTATTTTGTTTCTCATTGCTAATTTTCTACATAGGAAGCTGTTAGTAATTACTGGGTTTGTCAAATTTCATCTACTTACATGCTTTTTATTTTATCTGAAGTATTGCTCTTTTCAAAAAAAAATGAGACTGAAGTTGTATATTTTTCACACATCAAACCAAAAAAAGAATCCCATTAAGCAGACATGACCTTTCTTTAATGAAACACTCCCTGTTGCATTAATAATTAAATATTACTTTAATTAATATAACATTAATAATTTAATATTAACCCAGGGTGTCTAGGATATGTTCATTTATGTGTTCTCCTTAGCAAAAGAAAATCTATGCCCTATCATTACCGTATTTTCAAAAAAAACAACACGCTAAATACTGTCACATTGCAAGATACTATATGGACCAGTTATACTTCTACTAAGCTGATATATCTGTTTCATCACCATAAATCATAAAAGCAGACGATGACACTTATTAAGGCTGTTCTATATGATGCGCTTGGATGACATATGAAAACTACTGCCCAAAATGATAACTCGGAATGATTGACACTTCACAATTGGATGGTAATTGGAGACAAGACAATTTCATGCTGCATGAAATTGAATTTGAAACAACTGAAGATGTGCTTGTTTTTATAAGAATGGTGGATTTGTGATCTGAATCAATGATCCCCACTAAAATAAATTTCAGGTCCATAAATTAAAATAAATTACATGCATTTATAAAAATGCAAAGTAGGTTTTCTTCTCTCCTGAATCAAATGGCTGGTTTAATATGCTGCACTATGGTGACCGCTTTTGGTCTTTCTTTTCTTTCTTTCTTTCTTTTAAAATTTTCTCTTTTTAAAAAAATCCTCATTTGCTCTTAAGCTTTGAGCTACCATGCTTAAGCTGAGAAGACATTTGTTTAATGCAAGAAAGTAAAAGCAGTGATGCTCATAGACTTTGGCAGGAGTGTGATACAGACTTAATGGGGAATAAATCTGATTGAACTGAGTGGGATTTATTTCTTAATAAATATATGGCAGGCTGTACATTATTCCATTATCCTACAGCTCTATTGCACAAACCTTTTAATCCTAGGACCATACTTATTACTTGGAGCAAAAAAGGCTGCATTGGGCTGTTGGAAGAGATATCCTTCTGGGTTCAGTTCCAAGTGGAGGAAAAGACACTGGATTCATGGAAGTTGCTTGGAAAGAAGGTTTATTGATGAACAGGATCGCATGGCTTGAGATGCTGGGCAAAAAAAGGAAGAGATGCTGAGAGTGCCTGGGTTTTATGCCCTCTCTGGGCTGTTGAATTTGAACTTGTATTCTGATTGGTTGTCAGACTCCCATGGGGCCATGCAGGAGCAACTCTGTAGGCTGTCCCGAGTCCCAAGCTTGGTTGAGTCTTGCTGGGTGATGATGTAATGAAAAGACTTTGGGATTCCTATTATGGCTGTGCCTGAAGGAGGTAGATCTTTGTTATGTAGAATAGACTGAGCCCAGGCCTTAATGGCCCATTGACAAAGGTGGGGGTAGGTGGGCTGAGTTTCTGCCTCCCTTTTAGGGGAAATATTCTGTCCTTTTAATATTTCCTAAAATATCTCATTTTACTAGTAGTGGGGCTGGTGCTAACTTCCTACAGTGCTTCATGATAACACAAGTTCATGTTTCAGGATTTCCCTTGCTCCGTTTGCCTGTTAAGTCAAGGGAGTTTGAGGAGTCCCATTATAAGCATGTATTTTCCTGCCTCAAAATGTTAAGAAAGGACGCTGCTAGGTTTGAGAAATGTAACCACAGAATTTGGATAGAGCCTTGGGAAGCCCAACAAGCTGACTTCTGCCTGGTGACATATGGATTAAGCACCATAGAACTTGGCTGCTTAAAAATGAAGATTTTGAGACACAGAAGTTTCACAAGAACCACAAAAACCACACAAGAACCTTATATAGTTCCCTTCCACTATTTCAGGGGTGTCCAAACTTGGGAACTTTAAGACTTGTGGACTTCAACTCCCAGAATTCCCCAGCCAGCTCTGCTGGCTGGGGAATTCTGCAAGTTGAAGTCCACAAGTCTTAAAGTTCCCAAGTTTGGACATCCCTGCACTATTTCATTCTACTCTTCTAAGTTTAAACACTTCTTAGGCAAGATTCCTAGTAATGTTTCATTGCACCTGCAAGATATGTCAGCAGAGAGTTTTCTGATTTCAAGAACTTGTGAACATTTTACAGCTCTTGGGTGCTCCTTTGAGTTGAATGTCTCAGAGAGCAGGAAGCCATTTCAGATCTCCAAAGACTACCTGTAAATCAAATACAGGAAGACCTCAACTTACAACCACAATGGATCCCAACATTTCCATGGCTAAGCAAGACAGTTGTTAAATGAGTTGTGACCAATTTTACAACCTTTGACACAGTGGTTACTGCAGTCGTTAAGGGAATCACAGGGTTATTAAGCGAATCGGCTACCTCCAAACAAAATGTTGAAAAGATATGCTATTTATATAGTTACTTACCAAGCGCATCTAAATTATATTAAAGTAACCAAAATATCTTTGCAATATCCAAGGCATGTCACAAATTTTGAACACCCCTAAATGGAAAGTTGAAAAATTTGATACACCCTATGAATCCTCCATTGACTTTGCTTGTCAAAAGGCAACTGGGAAGGTTACAAATGATGATCACATGAACCCAGAACAGTACAACTGTCATAAATACATGCCAGTTGTCAAGCATCTGGATTTTGATCACATGACCTTGGAGATGCTGCAACATTCGTAAGTGTGAAAGCGGTCATAAATCACACCTGCTAGGATTCTATCATTTTTATATAGCCACCTTAGCGTAGTTGTGAAGGTAACAGGCCTAGAAACCAGGCAACTGTGAATTCTTGTTCCATCTTAGGCATGAAAGGAGGCTGGGTGACTTTGGGCCGGTCACTGTCTCAGCGCCGCCTACTCACAGGGTGGTTGTTGTGGGAGAATAAGGAATGTAATGTATCCCCACCAGTTACTTGCATTGTAATAAAAGCTGGCTAAAAATGTAAATAATAAAACTCCCACTTAGATTTTTTGAAAGTGGGAAAATGTAAGAACGCCCAATATCTTACTGATTCTCAAATTGTAGTTTTTTCCCGCCGGTGTACAATATAGAAATTGTCAGATATGTGCTCTATTCATATACATCAGGGAATCTGAAGGATGCAAGCCTTGTTTTTTCATATGACGTGAAAGATAAAAGTATTATAGTCCCACAGTGACTTATTAAACTGTTTGAGAATTCAGGCAGAGCTCACATCTCATGCAAATGGGTATGCACTTCGCTTATCTCTAGCTTATTTTTAAAATATGCTCATTAAACAAATGTCTCATAAATCCTTGTAGAATATGTTTCTATAAATTATCCCATATACTGTATAGACTTGGCAGAGGAAAGCAACAAAATCAGAATAACGCTCAGAATATTGAAAAACTATGTGGATGCTTTTCCTTAAAGGAACTATAGGTTTTCAATGGTAAAGAATCATCCATAAAATAGTGAGTATTATGGGAAATACCAGGAAGGAGGGAAAAGAGAGTATTAATAAAATAACAATGAGTCTTCAGGCAGTTTGAAGACTGACATATTTATTATAGCTGAAGGTTCCATGAACTAGTGGTCTGTTATATGTTTCTGCCATAATCAATTTGTTAGCCTTTAAGATGTGACAAAATTTTGCTGTTTTTTTCCTGCAACAGACTAATATGACAGCTCAGATAGTTAACGGTTAAATTGGGGAAATAGGCACAGGTAGAAACAGAAAGAAGATAGACTTAGGAAATGTGTTGGTAATCTCATGATATGTCAACAATTATTGTGGTAATTTAATTGCAAGGTTTTGCGAACTATTGAAGCAACATGAACTGATGGAAATACAGATATATTATTATCAAATCATTCAGTTTTATGACCCCGCTTTGGTAATATAGCAGCTGAAATCATCTTTAAAAATCTTCAGGAGGAGGGGTTCTTGACTTTTGCTGTTTCTTTATCAAACGAACAAACAAAACCAACCATCCTCTCACCATGTCACAAATATTGAAAATCTGTCCTCAGTCATTTCTGTGCCTCCTTTTATTCCTGCACCACTATCAGTTCAACTCAGACAAAACGCATGCACATAAGCAAAGTGGTTGTGCAATGGTCATAAAAATGGTAATTGTTTCTGTCACATTTATAGTGAACAATCCAAGAGAACTTCCTACAGCTCCACATTTTTAATTGCTCAACATTTACATTACTCCATTATTGCTTCTGCCTATCAAGGTAGGATATGACAGCAATGAACAAAAAAGCTCTAATTGACTCTAATCCTCTGGGTTTGTTCATGCTCTAGCAAGCTTTATTTGGCAACTGAAGATACCTGGATTGCAATTAGTGATGTATCGTCCTGCAATTACAGATCTCATTTCTTTAGAATGGAAGTGAATTATTGGCATATTCAGGATAAAATATGGAAGTCATTAGTGGTTTTTTTAGACATTGGGGGACTTATGGAAACTGTCTCTGAGGGTTTAATAAGGTCTAATTTAGTCTTCCAACAAGAATTAATGTGGAACTTTTCCCATCAATTTGAAATAGAATCTGAGGTTAGAAAGCAATGGGCGCTATTGTGTTTTGATGAGATCAAGCAAAACCTCCAATGGGAAGGGAATGATGAGTTTCATTTGGGACTTTTGAAAGCCAATTTAAAATTTACAGCCTTTTCCTGTTAAGGTTCACATGTTTCTTCTAAACTGCTAGCTTTGGAGCAATTCCTTTCTAGGTTACAGGGAAAAGAATAGAAAAATGTTTTCTGGTCTCCCACAACTTCTGCAGGTTTGGCAATAGCCCCAGCTGAATTTTCTTGAAGTGATGGCCCTCCATTGTTTATTTGTTTCCTACAACTCCCAGTCAGCATGACTGCTACCAGTGAATGCTTGGGATTGTGAGCCGAGTCTTTCCATATTTGCAGAAAGCTATTCTACCATAAAGCCATCAGAAATCATGTGTGAAGTTAATACAGAGCCACATAATGTTCAGGGATTTGTATCAAGCAATGAGTATGTCCAATTTTGATTAGTTGTAGGATCGCCTTTGCAAGAGAGTATATGTTTGTCCCACCAGATGAGATAGAGTAGACATGACTTGGAGCTTGCCTCAGATAGGATAGTGAGTCCTCAGAAGTGTGCCATTTCCATGGCTGTTTCTACCTTATGGAACATCCTCCGCCTGGTGATCTGATAGGCCCCCGGGCCTTTTAGCCTTTCAGAAGACCACCAAGATCTGGCTTTTCATCCAGGCACTGAGATAGAATAAGGATATCTGGAGCTGGTTGTGGCACATCCCAAAGAAAAGATTGAGATGCCAGGTGTTTGTTTTATAATTTAGGGTTTTATGGTTTATGATTTTACAGTTACGGGATTTTATTGTTGTTGTAAGCCACCCAGAGTTTGATTAAAATGGGTTTTATACATTTTAAAAAAAATGAATGAATGAATGAATAATAGACTTTTTCTTTCAAGGATTTCCATAGTATTAGGTAATATTTGGGCAGCATACATATCTTATAAATAAATAATATAGTATAATTAATCTATCTTCCCATGAAATATTAGTCAATATTTGTTTTGTCCCTTGGAATTAAGCAGACTTATTAAGATATTTATTATGTACAGTATTTACTTTTTTTTTTGTTTAACTACATTTTAAAGTAGCCCTATCTATGAAGCTGTCTATTTATTTATTTATTCAATTTTCATTGTGGTTGTTAGTACTTTATAATGACATACCCACAGAGGAACCAGACAGAGAAAAAATCTGTTTTGTTATGAGGTAATTTATTTATATCTCTAAGCAAGGCGATTATTCAAACAACAGCAACTGTTGAGCTACCAGTTCAATTTTGCATAAGGCATGCCTCTATTCGACTGTGCCCTTTTTGGTAATTGGGTCAGTTCAAGTCTGGTTTAAAGATAAACAAATGTAAGAAGGAGTTTTCATATTGTCCATGAAGATTTAGAATCTGAATAGCAGATGGATATGTGTCGGGGCCACTCAGATATAGTCTTTCCCAAATAATGAGATTTGTTTTGTTTATATTAAATCAACTTTCTTCAATTTGCTCCTACGCTATCTGGGCAACCTTAGCATGCCTTATATTTACCTGTTTCCTGTCCTTCCTTCTGTTTCTATTATCTACATGGTAGTACTAAGTGCTTTTTTTCCTGAAAAGAACATTGGGGTACTTGTCAATGATCTTACTACTTGCCCTACCAGTAATTTTTAAAAAGCTTCAATCTGGGGCTCAAAATACAGCTTAGACTGAATGAATTAAGTTTTTCATCCTAGTTCTTCTTTGGAACTAGGATAAAATTGTGGAAACTCTCATGTGAGGAACAAAAAAAAATACATCAAACAAGGAGTCACCTAAAACAGCACGCAGCATGACGAGTCAAGAGGAGGAAGGGGAAGGGAAGGAAAGGAAAGGGAAAAGAAGAGAGAAGCAGAGATATTTGTAAAAACAGATGAATGAATGAAAGAAAAATGAAATGATCCAGCTTCCTATTTAAATTAGCTTTATGAGTCACAGTACAGTAGGAAAAAATATATACTGGTACTTTAATGTTCGTTAGCCTTACAAACAAAAAATGTAATCCCCAAGAGTTCTTTACAGCAGAGCTGAACAGAAGTGGCTTGCTTCTTATAACACTGAAATGCTAGTATCTTTAAAACAAATGGGCAGAATTTATTTCCATAAAAGGACCACTTATTTTTGCAAATGTCTTGTCAGTCGTCTTTCCAAAAACAAATAACATGTTACAGGCTCTTTCCTATAAACACAAATGCATGTAAACACATGTAAATGTGAAAGTACTCGCCCAATTTCTTTGTAAGTCAATAGAAAAAGCTTCTACGTTTGGCTGTCATGTCACCCCGTTCTAGCAAAAAATGTCCTTTAAAAAAAATTGCAGCAATTTAAAAGTCTCAGTCAGAGTTTGGACACTGAATCAACTTGGGCAGCCTCTGCTTGGTAGAAGTTCATTCAGGTTACTTTATAAAACACTGAATCACGTTCATCCTGAAGCAAATAGCATTTATTCAATTGAATGCAAAATTAAAATGCAAACGAAGGATTGGCCCAAAGTCACCCAGCCAGCTTTCATGCTAAAACTCACAGGCTCCTTGTTTCTAAGCCAGAACCTTCTTTTACTGAGAGAAAAAGTGATGTTTTTTTTTCTAGAAAAAGTAGAAGATTCGCTAGGGGGAGGGTGGTCAAGAAGGTGGCCTCAGAGCTCTGTGCCTTTTTATATGTGTTGCATGCATGGCATACATAGAGGAGGTGGGACCACACAATCACAGCCCTCATTGTGATTCTTTTTCTCTTCCTCTGGATATCCCAGCAGTAAAGAATTCCTGAAGTCGGAAGCGACTTCCGGCAGCCGAAGGCGACGGACGCGTGTGTCCACCTTCTCACTGCCTCGGTGGGCTCCCCTTGATCTTAGGGGAGCACAGGGTGCCTTGGAGTGGCGCCCTGCCATAGGGGTGGCTTGCTGGGACCCCCTGGAATGGCGGCGGCCATGGGGGGGGTCTCCAGTTTTGCCCCAGGAACCGTGGAGCGCAGGGAGCACGCGGAATGCCAACGCGCGCTTCACCGAGCGCAGCCAGGAAGGAAACGATTAATTTGAATGCAACAGCTGAAGCGTGGTGAGGTGGGGGCTCTCCCCGCGTCTTTTGCAGCTTAATACCTTATTGACTGACTTGCAGTTTTTTTATCTGGACTTTGTTTCAACCAGTGAAGGAGTTAAAAGTGGAGGGGGGAGGGAATTTCCACCCCCCTCGGAAAAGCTGCACTTGGAAAATCTCTCCCTTGCGAGGGAGAGAGAGAAAGTTTAAAAAAAGTTTAAAATACTTTCACTTCCCTTAATTAATGGGGAAAAAAGAAAAGAAAACTTTTTTTCTTTTTTTTCTTCTGACTACAACTGTGAGAGAAAGGATGGTTGAGCTGATTCTTCTCTAAGCTATGTATGTGAACTCTGACTTTGTTGTTTCCTGACCACCGGTGCTGGCTGAGCCAAGATGGCTCACTTCCTCTTTCTTCTTTGTCTCTGAGCACGAGTCTCCTCCTTTGAAAAACTTTGCTGCCTTGATTTAATTTCCACCCCAGAGATCTCCAGGAGCCTCTTCAAACAAATTTTTTCCCTGAATTTGGAATGTTCTGATTCACCCATCTGCTCTGGTCTTGAACCTAACAACTTATTCTCCTTTCGATCTGCCTGTTTGGTGGTCTCTACCGGCTGTGCTTTCCCACGGACACCATTCCCTGTATAGAACAATAACTATCTTTGAGCTTCATGATGGGTCCAAAAAAAATGCCAACTGGAAAGGCCTCGTCGGCCCCGACATCTTCTATGTCCAGCCCTATTGCCTACCAGTCACAATTGGGGTCTTTTCTACAACCTAAAGCCCCTGAAGAGAGTTCAAAGGATTTGTCTATTCAGCAGATGCTTCGGGCCCTCTTAAAGGGACAGGATGAAATGAAAAAACAGTTGCAGGACTTAAATGACCAACTCAGAGAGACACAACAAAAACCTACACAGAATGAGCAGAGGATAGGTGTACTGGAAGAGGGTGCGGTTGGGATGAGGAACGGCCTGGAGGCAATCCAAAGGGGGAATATAGAATTTGAGAATCACATGATAAAAACGGAATTTGAAAGGATGTCTTTTTTTCTTAGGTTTCAAAATTTACCAGAAGTCGAAAATGAAGATCTTAAAGAGATTATGACCACAATGTTAGCAGAATATATTAACAGAGATAAACAACAGCTTGGATGGGATATCGACTTGATTTATAGGATCAATTCAGCCTATGCAAGAACACATAATGTTCCAAGGGAGGTTCATGTTAAATTTCTTAGGAAAACCACAAGAGATGAGGTTCTAGGAGCTCAAAGGGGAGGACCATTAAAATATAAGGATAAAGAAATAACCATTCTTAAGCAGATCCCAAAGAAAGTAAGAGATAAGAGAAGGAAATATACCTTCTTAGCAAAAAAATTATATAATAATGGGATTCGGTTTAGGTGGCTGTTACCAGAAGGCATGTTGATTTTTTGGGAGGGCAGTAGAATCAGAATTAACACAGTTGCGGAAGCAGAGGCTTTCATGGAAAAACATACTGCTCTATTAGGTGATGTGGGGGATGCTACACAAGATACAAGGCAGGGAGGGGCTGAGGCTCTGCCAGTAGACAGGGAGGAGGAGGAGACAACAAGAAGACTCAGATCACAAAAGTGAATTGAAACACTATTCCAAATGTTGTTACAATGTATTTTCAAGGAAGTGACAAAAGTAAAATGATTGAAACATACTGACGATTTGGTGTTAAACTTAAAACTGCTAATATCTATGTAAATGTTCATAGTTCTTTATTTTTCCTTTTTGTAAAAGTTGTGAGACCTGGGGGGGCTTCCCCCCCCCCGTGCACGATGTAGCTGTCAAAATGTTCCATAAACCTCTTAACCTTTTTCCTTTGTAAAACTTTTAAAACCAATAAAAATTTTAAGATCAAAAAGAATTCCTGAAGTCATATTGCAAATATTTTCTGTAAAATCCATCTGCTGTAGAAGGTTGAGCAAAGCTTATTGGAAAAAGTATATGGAAATTCTACACTAGAAGTCCACCAAAAACATATTTAGTATTCCTGGTCAGGCAGATATTTTGGACAGATTTTTCAGAAAGGGTAAATTTGATCCCAAGTCGTCCGCATCAGCATCTCTAGCTCTGTGTTCCAGTAAATAAAATATTGGATTGCATAACAATTCTATACTTTAAGTGTTTTCAATATCCCCCTAAATGCTGATGTACATCACTACCATAAAACAATTTTGTGAACATGTTTCCTTTCTTATTCAGCACAATGCATTAAGCCAGCATGATCACATAATCTTTTCTAATGACATTCTGCTATTTTAAGCAGTTACACTGGGTTGTTGTTGTTTTTTAAAATCCTTTTCTCCCCCAAGAGATTTTGTATTGGGAAGAGGGGGAATAATGAAAAATAGCAATTGTGTTACTATTTGGTTTTAGGACAATTTCATTGTTTCTTGCTTAACTTTTGGCAGCGATGGCAGAAACATTAATAGTCTTATAACTAGAAGGATACAGAGATTCAAAGTGGCTTTGTTTGTCTCAATTCAAGAGCTATTTTCCTCCCCAAATCCCACAAAAATAAAATAGAAGTCTTTAAAAAGGAAAGCCACACTGATAATTGTAATTTCACTGTCATTTTATCTGGGGAAGGATCCATTTGACAACTTAAGAAGAAAATATGTGCTTTACGATCAAGCAATGGGAAACAATCTGTGGTCACAGGTGTTCTGAGAAGGCTTGAAGAAATGTTATGATTTAAATCTTAAGTCTTTGGAATCTGTGGCCACCAGAGTATTTAAAGAGGGTTTGTGTCAGGCCTGGAAGCCATCTTTTGCATTGGGCCTTCAGGACTGCCGCAGTCAATGCTGTGGGAAAATGAGAGGGAGGTTATATGGAGTGTGAGAGATATATAGTCTAAATTACATTCCTTTCCAGAGAATCAAGGACATCTTGCCCTGCACCTGGAGTGGTGTCACTGGGAGACATCTCCAGTTGGGACAGTGCTTGATTGGACCATGTGATGGGCATGTGGGTGCTGGGCAGGGACTTGAACTTTCATTTGGGTTGGGAAAACCTGGAAGTTTTCAGATTTGGGTTTTCTCAGATGAGCCAATATGACATCGCTAATAAAATGGAACTTTGAGGAAACTCTAGCCTTGGAATCTTATTTCGTTAGGGGTGTTATTTGGAACCCTGACATTTTGTGCTAAAGAAAAGGTTGAGAATCATTGTGACAAAAGATTTGTCAATTGTCTACTAAGAACTGCAAAACTATTTACTGCAGGTTACAAATAGGATCCCTGCTTTTCAAATATCTCTCTCCAAGTAATAAACCCTTTACATAAATCTTACATAAAACTATTCATATGGGTACTCCTATCTAAGAACATGTGACAATTTGAGAAAGCTGATATGGCAGGAGGATTGACATCTTAAAAAGTTGTTGGCTAGTTGCGTGAAATACATGATCTTTTGGTCATGGAGTTTTAAATAATTTTTTTCATCCTTCCTTCCATTTTTGCTTCCTCCCTCCTACCTTCTCTCCCTCCCTTTCTCTCTCTTTCCTACATGCACTGATCTTACTGTTTGGAGAAATTTTTCAAGAGGCAATTGGTTATTCTTATTTTTCGTTGAACACATTTTGCTTCTTATCCAAGAAGCTTCTTCAACTCTGGCTGGATGGTGAGGAATGGGAAGATTCCCACCATCCAGTCAGAGCTGAACAAGCTTCTTGGATGATAATTGAAACGTCATGAAAGAAAACAAGAAAGTCCAGTTATGTCATACCATGACTCAGTATTCTTCACTAATCGTCTATGTGGAAATGGAGTGAAGAAATACTAAGGAAAGAGATCTCAGCTTAGCTCTCATCTTAAGTGGAGTTTGTATCTAAACCATACAAAAATATACCCTTTTCTTTGTGACACAGTACTCAATCTGGGGTCATGTACTGTCCATAAAATGTTTCATGGATTCCCAGGTCCAGCAACTATGAGAGATGAAAAATGTCAGTAGGCTTATTAAAGCTAAAATCATCATGCCAGGCTTTACTTGTTCCAAAATAATAGCCCAAATGAGATGCAATGGCAGGCAGACAGACAGACAAGAAGGTTAGTCGGTTGTTATGGAGACATTAGTAATATTTTTGAACTTCAAGAATGACAATTAATTTGCAGGGTAGCTTTTAAATGCTACTCATGACCAAATCTGTATTTTTGCAAGTGGATGATAATGATGTAAAATTGGTGAAGTGTTTTGCTAAAATCATTATTTTACCCCTTTTAACTATCTGCAGGTTCTGTACCTTTTATATTATGTTATCTAAAGCCATTGATTAGAAACAGGAGAAGCCACTGAGATTCAGTGAATTAATGCATGAAGGAAATTGGTTTAAGCTTTGATGCTTCACATGAAAGGCAACTTTAGTATGATGTCTCAAAATGCTCAGAAAGCATGAATAAAATAGGAATTTTCAAAAATGTGACCCATTTCTTACTTTATTTTGGTTTCTGCTCCTTCATATGTTTCAGATCCATTGCTTTTGTACTCTCGGTTCATTCTGTATAATAATCCATGCCTAAAGCGACTTTAGAATTGTATTTAGCAGAATACATCAAGAGAGACAAAAAACAGCTGTGGTGGGATATGGACCTGGTTTATAGAATAAATTCAGCATATGCTAGAAGTCATAATATTCCAAGCATGTTAAATTCCTCAGGAGGACCACAAGGGATGAGGTGCTTGGGACCCAAAGGGAGAGACCATTGAAATATAACGATGAAGAAATTACCATTCTTAAGCAGATTCCAAAAAAGATAAGAGAGAGAAGGAGGAAGTATTCCTCATTATCAAAGAAGTTATACAATAAAGGAATTTGGTTTAGATGGTTATTGCCAGAGGGAATGTTGATCTTCTGGGTGGGAAATAGGATTAGAATTAACACAGTGCAGGAGGCTGAAGCCTTCATTAAAAAGCATCTCTCCCTCCTAGAGGACGAACACAGCGAAGGTAGTGAAAAGGACAGCAAGGTACAAGACAAGAGGGAGGGGGGCTGAGGCTCCCTCTGGGGACAGGGAGGAAGGGGCAATATCGAAAAGGCTCAGGTCACAAAAATAAAAGTATTTGAAATAACAGTAATTGGTGATATTCTAGAAAGTGACAAAAGAAAGTGAATGAACACATGGTTGACAATATAGAATAAGACTTTGTTTTCTGCTTATCTTTTATCTTTTGTTTTTAAGATTGTAAAAATTGTGAGTTTTGGATGGATTTCTATCACTAGTGTAGAAGCTGCCAAATTTTTTTATATATCCCCTTACCTTTCCCCATAAATGTATAAAAACCAATAACATTTTTTTGGGGAAAAAAAGAATTGTGGTTAAGTGCCAGTGTGGAAACCAGAAGGCTAAGACCGACCTTAGGCATAAAAGATGGGTAATTGTCTTGGGATAATCACTCTCTCTCAGCCCAATTCACCTCACAGGGTTGTTGGTGTGGGAAAAATAGGAGGAGGGAGTAGTAGGCATGCTGGCCATCTTGAATTATTTATCAGAAAGGTAGGACAAAAATCTAATAATGATAAGAAGAAAGAAGAAGGACGTGCCAATTTTCACCTAAGCATTTTGCAAATTAGTTTGTTGTCCCATCAACCTACAAGTGAAGAGGGGTATAAGAAAGATGTGCTCTATATAATTATACATCTATTAACTGTGGCGCAAATAACCTATGCGCAATATTGTAAAAAAGGGAATACTCCATCAGTTAGACATAACTAGGAAATTTTTGGACTGTGTGGAAGCAGATAGGCTCACACTAGAACTAAAAAATAAAGCAGAGTCAGAATATTATGAAGTTTGGAACAGATTTAGTTTTGTTGTATTCGGGTCTTTTCCTGTGTAGGATTGAGATTGTCTTGGCAACGTTTCAGCAAGATCTCACCTGCCATCTTCAGGCTTGGGCTTAAAATGCGATCGGAGCTACCGTCTTTCTGTAAATCTTTGTGGGAGGGGATGGGGTGCTGGCTTTGTTTCAGTAAGTGGAATGATTGGTTGTGTGGTTGTATCATGATTGGTAGATTGGTGCTGATTGGTGCTGGCTGTGTGTGCATTGTTGTTTTGTATTGTAACGGCTTGGGTGGTGGGTGGTGTTCATTTGTTGACTAGGGCAGGTTTCCAGATGTTTGGTAGGCGGGAGGTATCATCACGTTTATTCAT